>NC_090758.1:43925213-43927713 GCF_036898095.1 Palaemon carinicauda
AAAAAAGAGATAGGGGAACTAATAATTTCTGAAGAGAAAATAGTTATTTGGAAATATTGGAGAGAGAGAGAGAGAGAGAGAGAGAGAGAGAGAGAGAGAGAGAGAGAGAGAGAGATAACGTTTCCATGTGTCTCTTATTAAAGAAACTCTTCACTGGTTGTCAAAAGAAAAGGTGATTTCACCCTGACTGAAGACCAAATGTCTTCCTCAGCATAATTGAAAAAAAAAAAAAAAAAAAGACTTTTTAAGGGCTTTCTTGTTCCAATAATATCCAGGTATTATTTTCGTGGTACAGAAATCAACATCTAATTAAGAATGAGATCAATAAGTATGTGAGGGAAATTCAGATTATTGAAGAATTAATATATAGTCAAGTAGATATTTTCTTCTTAGTGACTGGGATATTTTGTTCACATATTTTATATATATATATATATATATATATATATATTGGTAATCTAGATTTATTAGGACAATTTGCGGTTTAATACTTTATCTATATTTCAGGAATTAGGAATTAAGGAACTGTATATAATTTTTTTTACTGAAGCTTCACACCATTGATTGGGAAATTCTGTAATATTTATGTGTTGGTTTTTATATATGTGTATGAAGAGAGAGAGAGAGAGAGAGAGAGAGAGAGAGAGAGAGAGAGAGATAGTTTATCTTAAATGTTTGCCATAACACACACACTCTCTCTCTCTCTCTCTCTCTCTCTCTCTCTCTCTCTCTCAAAGGCTGCTAATGAATTGATGTGTGTGAGTATATTTAAGCGTTATATATCTGGTGATTAAATCTTTCGAAATGAAACTGGAAGAGATATGAAGTACATGTGCACTTACTGGCAATTTCTTTTGGGGAATTACGGGGACATTCAATGGATGGGAATTTCCCTTGGAAGACTTGTATTTGTGGTAAAAATTCCAGTGAGGAATTGCATCATGTTGCAGTTGTTCCATTCCCTGTAACAGTTACTTGTTACCTTTTTTAGTCATAAATAAATTAAAGAACTGGTTTCTATGATAAACTACAGAGATGATGATAATATAAAAAGATAATAATGATAATAAAGATAATCAATCTAAAAAATAACTTATTTCAGAAGATTTAAAGAGAAAATGAGCCTCTAAAAGAAAAGAATATTTGATATAGATATTTCTAGGCAATAAAGAAATTATTCAGTGAAATCTGGGTTATTCGATCTATGTTGAGAAGTAAAAACCACGTGATCACTCAATCACATACTCACAAAATCAGATGTTACAAATATTTTTGTTTTTAATCATATTCTAAAATAATGATTACATTATTTTGTTTTTCATTAAATGGCACTAATTTAACGATGAAATGATCTATTATCTATCATTGACGTCTTACCACAAAAACGTCTTGTAATAAAATCATTAATTGTAATACTAACAATAAAAAGGAATGAACCACTGAAAAAAAAAAAAAATATATTGATATTTGAAAACATTAATCTCAATAATAAGGATTTGTGTTTAACTTAATATTACAAAACTTCAAATCTAAATATGAAAATCGTTAGATGTTTCTACATCAGTTTCACTAGAAATTTTATTCATTTTTAATCGTTTAACTACGTTGATTTCTCTCTCTCTCTCTCTCTCTCTCTCTCTCTCTCTCTCTCTGCTATTCAAACCATGCATCTAATAAACTGAAATTGCCTTCGTTAAGTTGAATCGCAAGAATAAGGTTTGTTTACCAATAGTTGTTTTGGGCAACAATTTTTCTTCTTTCCGAAGAGGCCTCTCCAGATGTTTTATGAAAATAGAGAGAGAGAGAGAGAGAGAGAGAGAGAGAGAGAGAGAGAGAGAGAGAGAGAGAGATGTAACTCTTCTAATTGTATTTGATTAAAAAGAAACTACTAAATGTTTCTGCCTCCTTAAAGTCCAAAGTCTTTGTTAACATAGTTCCAATCGTTGAGTCTCTTGGTGTTTTCCAGACCAACAAATATCTTGGTTCTATTTCCATATTTTGAACCCAACATCAGGATTAGACGAAGATGAATGGGAAATTCCTTCTCTTAGTTTCGCAGAAGAATTCATTTAATTGAATCTCAATATAAATGTTTTGGACTAATTTACAGACCTTTTTTTTCAGGAAGGCCTGTATAGATTTTTCCTTTTAGATTCTATTATCATATACCAACTCATTTCATTATTACTTAGTATTATTATTGATAAAGTTGTGTGATGATAGTAAGATGAAATATATTATAATATTGATGATAATAAAGATTATATCAATAGCATCATCATCATCATCATCAACATCATCATAAATATCATCATCATTATCATCATCATCGGCCGTTACTAGACAACTGCAGGACAAAGTCCTCAGACATTTCCTTCCAGTCTCCTAGAAAAAATACCGATTTAAAAATAATTCATAGGACTTTATTATATATGTTGAGGAATATGAAAAATTTCTAAAAGCTATCTTTAATTTCCTTGCTGTTTTAAGTAGTTTTCTA
>NC_090758.1:43930213-43945213 GCF_036898095.1 Palaemon carinicauda
GAGAAAAAGAAAACTTTTATTAAATGTTTTTTGAAAAGAAAAGAAAAAAAGGAAGGTGCCGCCAACTATGAATTATTATGTAGTTCTTTTGACACTTTATTAGTAAATCATTCAATTATAAAGAAATATTTTCTCACATATTTTGAAGAGAGAGAGAGAGAGAGAGAGAGAGAGAGAGAGAGAGAGAGAGGTAAAATCTACAATATATATAAAATAAGACCCATAGTTCTTCTGAATATAAAGTCTGTAGGTATGTATAGATATATGTATGTAAGTATGAATACATGTATATAATTATATATCTATAACATATTCTATCTATATACAGTACATGCAAACTCATATTCATACTTTTTCCCTTTCAAAACTCAAAACTGATATGCAAAAACACTCTCTCATAAAACGGATTTTGAGCGAAGCAAAAAATCTATTTTTGGGTGAGGTAGCCATGTCGTCCTGATGGAAGTTCCTTCTTAGTAGCTTCCTAGGTTATATTTGACTACAGTGATATATCACAGAGAATTTTACTAAAGGTATCCAGAATTCTAACTCCTTGAGCAAATGTCCCTTATACTTTTAAAAGGGATATCGCATAGTAACAGAGGACGTATTCTTGACACTTCTCATAGCTAACTACACCCCTAATACCATTACCGCTTCAAGAGGGGAAAGTGGCAAGAATTACAGGTGTGCCGTTATTAAGGCAACGCTCCGACTGTACTGCAATTGGGCGCCAACCCGCCCCTGCGTGGCGCCATCTAACCATTCTTTGTAGCTTTTGTAGGTGTTACAGATACAGTACATTAGGGAGGGATTCATTATCCTTTTGTCAAAAAGAGGGCGGGTCCATCAGGACTACATGGCTACCTCACCCAAAAAATAGATTTTTCGCTTTGCTCAAAATCCATTTTTTGGGCTCAGGCCATGTCGTCCTGATGGAAGTATACCAGAGCATTAATGTATCTGTGGATTTTCAATAGTGCCGGTCATCTCGAGATAAATTTTCCTTGGTCATCTGGACCTGTAGACACTTGATGTTACCGTTATACATCATTCAGCTGATCATAGACTATGTCAGTGCCTCCTGCCCCCTACAGGGAAGAGACTGGGTAGACTCTAGGAAAAAACCCGAGTATTGTGAGTTCAAGGAACAATCTAGCAAACATGTTTGTATATTAGTGTTGTCATATACATAAAGCATAGTTTGTACTCTAAAGCATAGTTTGTACTCTAATTTGAATAGATCTGTGTATGTTACTGATGCCTCCCGAGTTTGGATGTTAATAGAGACAGACAGGTTTATATTCGTGTAAGAAACCTTAAATCAGTAATATAGACAGTTTAGTACAATCAGTCATTATTAGTGACTGAGCTTAACAGCATAACAAATTATCTGAAAATGTTTGCTTGGAACAGTAATAACCTCAGTTCCATATTTTTCCTAAATTTAATAGGATAAAAGAAACGCTCTGATTTTTATTAAATAGCATAGGATATTTGGGGTGAAATGAGACGCAAAGATTCCCACTATTGTTTATTACAATAGGATATCGAAATCATGGTTATAATCCTCAATTACATTTTACTCTGCACATATCTGCGTAAGAGCATAATTAGTAATAACATAAATTTTAATAGAGTTTCATCTGAAAAGGAAACACAAGCCACTCTATAGGAAATATGGAATATTTCACTATGTAATCTGTTGTTACAAGGAACACTGCATATAAATATGCATGGCACATGTGTTAGTCTATTATGCTTTATGTCACCTGAGTAATTAGAACAGTCTATAGTGTCATGAACTGGACACATCACTCAACATGATATACCGTAAGAGTCTATCATGTACACCCTTCACTAAAAAGTCCCAAATAGTGTACTGTTCTTCGCAGAAATCAAGCGGCAGGTTTTAGTACACTACCTGCCGCCACCACGTAATGTTTTATTTCATGTAGTTGTTTCGCATAGTGTTTGAAAAAGACTCTGGATGATTTCCATCCACTATAAGCATGAAGGTTTTCAAACGACATGGTCTAAAAGAAATTCAGAGACAAGGCAACTTTTCTCGGATCATGACATGCGGGTGTACTGTCTGGATCTGCTCTACGAATAAAGTAGGTGATTTTCACCCTTAGTTGTCTCAAGGATCATGTTGAACCTGATGTTTCTCCCCTGAAAAGCTGACCTCCCTTGAAGATAGATCTTTAGGCATTCCACTGGGCAGAGGGATGCTTCATCCTTCAGAGGGCCGATTCTCCAGGGACCCCATCTTTTAGTGGGCAGCTCGTTCTTGGCGAGAAATGTTGGGTCCGGAAAGAGGTTCAGTTCTCCACTGTCTGACAACTGAATGTGGCCATTATCCCTCGAGAGGGCCACTATTTCGCTAACTCTGGCTCCTGAGGCTAGTGCAAATAAGAATATCACCTTTTGAGTCAAGTCTTTTAAAGAGCAATCCTCATTGTTCAATGTTGATGCTAAGTGAAGAACCTTATCCAAGGACCATGAAATGGGCTATGGAGGGGCTGCGGGCTGAAGTTTAGCGCAGGCTTTAGGAATCTTGTTAAAGATTTCGTTAGAGAAGTCTACCTGGAAGGCGTAAAGCAATGGTCTTGTTAGGGCAGATTTGCATGAAGCAATCGTATTGGCTGCTTAACCTTGTTCATGGAGATGGATGAAGAAGGATAAGCAAAAATACATAGAAATCTCCTTTGGTTTCTTTGCCTTGACAAAGGCAACTCATTTTTTCTAGGAACACTCATATTGTCTACTTGTTGACTTTGACTTGTATTCTTCTAAGAAGTTAATACTGTCTCTTGAAATTCCGAATCTTTTCTTGACTGCTAAGGCGAGAAAATCATGAGATGAAGGTTCCGGGTTAGCTGTGATGAAGCTGAGACAGTCAATTTCTGCACTTGTTGAGTCCGAACTGGATCCGGCAACGGGATCAGCTTCAGGCGTAGTTCCGTTATCAAGGGGAACCAAGCGCTGTTGGGCCACTTGTGAGCCACTATCGCTGCTGTTCCGTGGAAAGATCTTAGTTTGTTGAGGACTTTCAGCAGAAGGTTGGTTGGAGGGAACAGGTATATCTTGGACCATCTGTTTCAATATATGGACATTGCATCCGTTGCTTCCGCTAGAGGGTCTTTGTACGGGGCTACATACCGTTGTAGCTTCTTGTTGTCGCTCGTTGCGAAGAGTTCTATCTACAGTCCTGGGACTTTGCGTAATATGAAGGAGAATGATCTTGCATATAGGGACCATTCTGACTCTATCGGGTTGACCCTGGATAGAGTGTCCGCCGTCAGATTGCGGAACCCTTGAAGGTGGACTGCTGACAAGTGCCATCTCTTTTTCTCCGCTAGTCAGAGGATGGCCAATATCACTTGATTGATTTGAGGCGATCTCGAGCCCTGTCGATTTAGGCATCTCATTATGACCTCGCTGTCTAGAACATGGTGGGTGTGGATGGAGCAGCGAAGTTTCAGTTTCTTCAGTGAGAGGAAAACTGCCATGGCTTCCAGAAGATTGATGTGGAAGGTTCTGAAGAGGGAAGACCAGGTTCCTTGGACTTTCCGATATTGAGAGTGGCCTCCCCATCCTTCTCTTGAGACGTCCGTGTGAATGGTGACTGACGGTGGAGGCAGTTGTAAGGGTACCTTCTTCTTTAGGTACTTGGCCTCCGACCATGGCTTGAGTAGGGATCGTAGACGATTCGGTATCGGTCTTTTTAGGTCTCTTCGACCGTTTGATGCGTATTTTCTCCAATCTCCTGATGCATCTTTTAATTGAGCTCTCAATACTGGGTCTGTCCCTGAAGCAAACTGGAGGGACCCCAACACTCTCCTGTTGCCTTCTTGAAATCCTGGCGGATTGAAGGAGTCTCTTGACAGATCCCGCTATCTCTCTCCTCTTCTTTGATGGAATGGAGAGGCAGCGTGACTGTAAGTTCCAGTGGACACCCAGCCACTGGAACTTCTGAGCTGGAGATAGACGAGACTTTTCCAAGTTGATCTTGAATCCTAGGTGTTCCAGGAACTGGATCATTTCCTTGGAGGCTTGCGTGCACTCTTCCTTGGATGCTGCCCACACCAGCCAGTCGTCCAGGTAGGCTACGACCTGAATTCCTTGTAGGCGTAGTTGATGAATGACTGCATTCGCAAGCTTGGTGAATACCCTTGGGGCTATGTTTAGACCGAAGGGCATTGCTCTGAAGACGTACTGTCTTTTCTGTAATTTGAACCCTAGGTAGGGGGAAACTTGACGGTTGATTGGAACGTGCCAGTATGCATTCGCCATGTCTATGGAGACTGTATATGCCTGTTTGGACAGAAGGGTCCTTATGTGATGAAGCATCATCAGCATTTTGAACTTGTAGTTCACTATGAACTTGTTGAGTGGTGATAGGTCCAGAATGATTCTGAGCTTTTCCGAGTCTTTCTTCGTAACACAAAATAGCCTTCCTTGGAATTTGATGGACTTCGCTTTCCTTATAACTCTCTTGTCCAAGAGTTCCTGAACATATTCTTCCAATATGGGGGTTGAGTGTTGGAAGAATTGAGGGAAGCTCGGTGGAGCTGCATTCCAACTCCACCCTAGTCCATTCTTTACTAGGCTGTGGGCCCAGGGATCGAAGGTCCAGCGATCCCGGAAGAGGAGAAGTCTCCCTCCTACTGATAGCATCTCACTTGGAGTGCTGATTGGAGGATTTACCTCTTTGGCCACGTCCACCCTTGTTGCCCCTGCCTCTGAAGGGGTGTCTAGAGGATCCTCGAAAAGAACCTCGAGACTTCAGCCTAAAGGTCGTTGATTGCCTTTCGAAAGCTTGGGTGAAAACAGGCGACTGAGTCACCACTGCTTGGGGCACCAGCTGAAAAGTGGTTGGTTGTGCCTCACTTGGAAAGGAGATTTCTATTCTCCGTGGCGGCTTTGTCCACGACTTCTTTGACCACTTCGCTTGGGGAAGAGGTCTTTCCCCCAGATATTGGAGGCTATCAGCTTCCTTGGTTCGTGTCTCACTGCAGCCGAGGTGAACACGAACTCCCTACTAGCCCTACGGGCTTTGATGAAATTATACAGGTCTTTGGTGACCGTTGCCAATTGAGCCTTGGCGAAGACCATGTACATGTCCGGGGTTTCAGAGATACTTGCCATTGTCTCTAAACCAGTTTACAGAGACATAGAGGCGGCAAGTCGTTCTTTTGTTTCCTGCTCCCTGCGCAGGTGAAAGTCTGACAAGTTGGGAGGTCTTCACCGAACTTTCGTCCGGCAATGTCTGCCTCCAGCATCCAAACTGAGAAGGTGTTGTGAACATCCTTCCAGTCTGCATCACCTGATGGTAAGGAAGGGAAGAGGGTTTACACTCTTCGAGTGTAGGGCAAGGTTTCCCTGCTTCAACTGCCTTTAAGGCTGCCTTTAAGGCTTCCTTAAACCCTTTGTCCATAAAGGGGAAGGCACGGGACGGATCAGCAATGAAGGAAGGGTGCTTCTTGCTGAGAGCCGGCACCTTGGAACTAGTGAAGGCCCTCTCCTTCAAGGTGTTGTAAACAAGGACATAGCAGTCCGGATAGGCCCCTTTACTGGGCCAAAACTACATATCATCTACTGGGACAGAGCCTAGTTTCTCGGAGAGGAAGATCTTCCCCCTGACATCGGCATGTGCTCAACATACCTCCAAGGATTTATGTCAGAAAAGGCGGGAAGATCTTTGATGCTTAGCTTCTTCGGGGCTAAACGCGTAGACACGAGCTGAAGCATCTCAAAGGGGAACAGAATCTCGTACCAGAGATCTTAGGTAGTGGAAGGAATCAGTTATTCGGCCTAAGATCTACCAGCACAGGACTGTCTGCTAGGCCATGGGAGGAGGAATTGTCATATAAAACCTCCAGGGTATGGTCTAGGGAGGTCTAGCCTCCTGGAAAGGCAACTTAACCTGACTTGGGAAATCATTTCACCAAGCGGCAGTTGACAAACACAGGCATTCTACTTTGATGTCCCGTTCTAAGCTCAAAACCGACTCAGTTGTTAAGAGAAAGAAACGGAACACCCCAGTAAAGATTTGCCAGAACTCAGTTCAAGGCAAAGCTAACCGAGGATAGCCTAGGCTAATCAGAGGGAGGAGGAATTGCTCTTAAATTTCACTAAGAGATTAGTATCGACTTAAAAAGGATAGGTGGTGTCAGTCTCCCCTTAAAAGACAATACAGGAGCAATAGGGGACATGTATGAAAGTATACTACAGCCCCTAGGCTAGTAGCCTAGGCTCAGTGAGAATCGTTCACCGAGACTCTCTCGTATACTATCTTGGAAGAAGAAAATTTTTATGCAGTAATATCTTGATTGTATAAAATATTGCCTGAGCTTCAATAAAACTTTACCAGGAATGTATATCATGCATTAATGATGTAGGTGCCTAGGCTAGGAAGCCTAGCACTCTAGGGTTCGGTATAATCTGCCAGCCCACAACAACACGGGCATAATATAATAATTCCTGGCTAACTGCTAAATAGCTAAAGTTATTAAAGCGAATAATGCGGGGAAAGTCGTTCTGGCTAACTAATTGTACAGGAAAGAACAATCGCGTCCATGACGCCATCTGGCTGGCAACAGCTCTTGTTACGTTAATTGCGATCTCAATCGAAGAGCAAAATTGGCAAGAGCCTACATTTATACAATTCAAAGATATTACTTAACTTTCCAGAAGCAGATGAGGCTGGTGAAGACATCATTGCAACGAAATAAGTCCAAAATAGCATGAGATAACACGGGATAAACACCGATCAGCAAAGATACAAGAGAAAGAATAGTTAGATGGCGCCACGCAGGGGCGGGTAGGTGCCCAATTGCAGTACAGTAGGAGCATTGCCTTAATAACGGCAATTCTTGCCACTTTCCCCTCTCGAAGGGTTAACGCTATTAGGGGTGTAGTTAGCTTTGAGACGTCTCAAGAATACCTCCTCTGATACTATGCGATATCCCTTTTAAATTTATAAGGGATATTCGCTCCAGGAGTTAGAATTCTCGATACCTTTAGTAAAATTCTCTGGGATATATCACTGTGGTCTAATATAACCTAGGAAGCTACTAAGAAGGAACTTCCATCAGGACGACATGGCCTGAGCCAAAAAACAGGACATAGAAAATCTCCAATTTCTTTTCCATTTCTGTTTTGATAAAATCAACGTGTTTGCCGTGAATGTGAAAATATTTTTCTTCATTATTAATGAACGATGAATGTGAATGAGGTTTTTGTTATTAACAGTACTATAGCTTCTTAGTGTTTATGAATTAAGGCTGAGATTATGGGAATAATTTTGATAAGTAGCATCACAGAAATATACTATTTTTTATTTCAAATATATGTATGTGTGTATTTATATATATATATATATATATATATATATATATATATATATATATATATATATATATATATATATATATTACATATATATATATATATATATATATATATATATATATATATATATATATATATATATATATACATATATCTATATGTATATATATATATATATATATATATATATATATATATATATATATATATATATATATATATATATATATATATATATATATATATATATATATATATTCATATATATTTATGTGTTTATCTACACGTGTTTTTTCATCTAAATTTGGTTTTGTTGTCAATAGATCTGAGAACAATCGAAATTTGATTTATTGGCTTTCAATATGTTTGGTAAAAATATGAATATATTTTTCAGTTTTCCAATATGTTTAATAAAAATCCAATGATTTGGGAGTTTTCAATAGGTTTGATGAAAATCAAAATCTTTATTGGTTGTTTTCCATGTGTGTTAAGAATATGAATTATTTTCGTGGTTAATAATACTGTATATCCGAAAAAAAATCATACTTTTGCTTTGTGGTTTTCAATATGTCTGATAAAAGTTTTCTTCTGCCAACTGACTCACAATTAAACTAAATAACAGTAAAAACTCCATAGGGGTTGAAAGAACTGGGATAAATTTACTTTTATAATAGATATTATTTTTACAACTGGTATCTATAAAAGAGGATTGTCTTGAAAGCCTTTCTTAATTCCTGGACAATCGTTTGGATCAGCCAATTAAATGAAACTTTAATTTATATAAAAAAAGCCTTTTACAATCAATTTATTTTCACAAATGGAAATGCAATTATCAATAGAATTCCAATATTTTATGCTTTCAGGCAATGGATCACCATTGCAAAATTGGGCCAATGTTCAATATAAGATATCAAATTGGTGAGTTGAATTAAAATCATTATTAGTCTCATCATTTCTCAATAATTAAATTATAATGAAATCATTATGTACGTATGTTTAAGTCTTCACTATGTCATTTTGTTATCACAAATAACGTTTTAAAGTAATTTATGTCAACAAAAATGTAGTCATACATTTTCATCTAATAAACCTTTATCACTTTTTGACATTTAATAAAGATCTTTATCGATCAAAGTTTGTTTTAAGATAATTATTTGAATACATTTGCATCCATCCTGAGAGTTTACATTTCAGAATAAAAAACAATTCATTTACCATATACTGAGCCAAGGAAAAGCTTTACTGATATGCATATATTCACTAAGGAAATTGTGATAAGGTTTATTTTATAAGTAATTTCAACTCTGGATCGCCCTTATCAACAACACCAATTCGCAGGTACATGACGCTGCACAGTCAGTCAGACGTTGGTGAAGGCAGATATATGACAATTTTCTTTTTCGTTATTTGTTTTGTTTATGTTGATTACGGTGATGAAAATAACATCATATTACAGCATAGTCATGCACCATTTTTCATATACCTAATAATCATTAAGGAGTTTTATTCTGTAATGTATAATGCTATTCTCCACAAAAGGAAATTCCATTTGGCAGTGCTGTCCCAAACTCCTCCCGCCCGTCTTAACTATGCTGATGATTGTTACCCGAGTAATCTGTACAGGGTTATGACTTTATTTATATTATCTAATGAATATATTAAATCTCAAATACTTTTAAACTTGTTGCTACGGATTGTTTATGAAAAACTCGTCCGATTTTCTTATAAAAATATCCATTCATAATAAGAAAACTATAGTTGGACAATTTATACATTCTATAGCCTCTACATTCTTAACACACGTTTCTTATTTGGACCCACGTGGTCGTCAAACAATTGACTATATTAGCTGGGTTAAGGTACAGTTCTTGCCAATAACCTTTTGGCAAATCAAGCTTGGAGATGAATTTGGCATTCCCGATCCTATCTAAGCAATTGTCGATCTTGGGAAGTGGAAAATTACTTTGCTCATTAATACTGTTTACTTTTCGGAGATCAATGCACAACCTATCTGATTCATCTTCCTTTTTTACTATAATTATCGGAGAACACCATTCACTCTCGCCAGGAACTATCAAATCCTTATCTAACATATACTTAATTTCCTTTCGTACTGAATTTTCCTTCTCTGGACTCAAATGATACGGACTTTGTCTAATGGGTTTAGTGTCCTATAACTTAATATCATGTTCTAAAATATTAGTTGAACCTAATTTATGACTAACAGTTTCTGGATAATTTAGAGAAACATCATATAATTCCCTCCGTTTTTCTTCTTCTAAACTAGAGGTAAATAACTTGAAATTCTTAGAAACATCAGAGTTTTTCTCAAAACTAACTTCTTGCAGCAACACAGTTATTACTGGTACTGAGTGTTCATTGTATTTCTTTAGCAAGTTTATGTTCAGCTACTTAGCTCTACGTCTACTAATATCTATTAAGTAATCCAAATTGCCCCATTTTCCTAAAATAGGAGAAGGACCTTCGAATTTCTAAGATAATGAGAGACCTTCTTTCTGAATTAATAATAAGACTTTATCCTCCACACAGAAATTTCTATCCTTTGCATCAGGATAATTTCCCCTGGTTGTTGCTCTCGTTTTCTATTGCTAATATCCAAGCTTTCCTTAAATTCTCCTCGTAATTCTCTAAACTCTGAATGTAATCTTCTCCACTCTCTTGCTAACTGACTTGGGGCGAACATAACGACACAAAATTGCATCTTTTAAACAAAAGGTTTCCTTACAAATATTATCGGAGTCATCATAAAACTCGCTTTATGAAATTCAAGACAGTGTCTCTTCCTCTCTCTGTAACTTAATTAGCTCATATCTGTTCAAAATGTTAGTGCCTGAACCATTGCAGTAATTAGTACTTGAATCCACTATAACGACTACGTTTACGTCATTACATTCGACAGCTACATCTTCAACTTGGCTAACATTGTCAACACCGATGGAGTCATCATTCTCAGCCGTAAAATTGTTAAGATCAACCTCACTGCCTCCATCACACACGTTCGAATCCTCAAACAAATTATGACTGTAGTTCATATCTGTATCTAAACCTGACCGAGTTACTACCAATTCAGGCACTGGAACCTCACTTAAAATGGGATTCACACATCTAGATGTAGTTAAATCATTGCTGATAACAATGTCAACGCTGTCAACTGGTAAATAGTCTACAACTACTAGTTTTACATCTCTTGCACTCCCTGACTTTTCAAGTTTATTTTCAACAAAGGACAAACAACGCAAGTATTCGGAAACCCACCTAACATAACTTTTTCTTCTATACTGCTTTTTGCCCTTTTTGGTAGACACTCTCTCCTAATAAAGGAAATAGCTGCTCACTTGTCCCTATGCAAGGAAACTTCTCTCGAATCCCATCCTTCAAGCGAAGAAACTACACCTTCAGACAATAAATCTCCGTAAAATCTCCTAGTTTCTTTCATAATGTAATTTGTGCTTGACAAAAGATTATCAACTAGAGACACTGGTTTCTTGACATTTTTCTCCTCTGCCATACAGTTCCTTGCTTTATGCCCTTTCTTATTACATCGATAACAAATTATGTCTGAACTACTACCTTCCCATTTGCTCTTTCAAAACCTCGCAGTATGCCCTGGTTTTCCACATGTATAACAATAATAATGTTCATCATACTTCCCTGTATTACTGTTGCTAAAACTACTCTTGCTATGTTATATCTTACTAGAAGACGGATTATTTTTCTTCTTTTTATCACTTAAACTACGATAAAAGACTGTACTCAACAGCCATCCTTGTTGCATCTGTGAAATACTTTTCACACCTATTTTCTATATGTAGTTTAAGGTCTGGAGATATGTTATCTTTGAAGTTTTCTAACAAAAAGAAGTTCTTTGGATAGTCAAAACTATCCACATCAGCGGAAGTTAAATAATCACAAAATGATCTTTCTAACTTCTTTCCATATTCGACATAAGTATTGCTCTCATCCTTTTCAAACTTCTAAATTTCTTATGGTAGGCCTTGGGTACTAACCTGTATGCAAAAAGAACCATTTCTTTCACAGTATCATAGTCTTCACTTTCATCCTCAGACATACAACTATACACAGAAAGTGCCCTACCACTCAAGACTAACTGCAAATACAAATTCCACCTGTTTTTGGGACAACCTACTGTGTTCATTAACTTTTCAAAAGACATGAACTATTTTCTTACATCTTCCCTATCAAACATTGGAATCAATTTCAACACTGCAACCATACCTAAATGATCAGAATCATCGTTCAATGATGAATTACTACCCCGTCTGCTACCTGATGCATTACTTCCTGGTCTGCTACCTGGCAGACTATTAAGAAAACTTTGCCTCAAACGAGCAATTTCTTACTCATTATTAGGCTGTCTTTCATTTTCTTCTCGCTGTTTCTCCTTTTCATCTCGCTGTTTTTCATTTACCTCTCTTTCAGTTGTTCTTCCGTCTCTCTCAAACATTTCCTGTTCTCTCTTAAAACCCTACTCACAGAGAGTATCGCCATCTAGACCAAGAAGTTTACCTGACATTATCAAATCTTTCGTAATCTCACTCGTTCTGCTTCTTTTTATAATCTCCCTGTTTAAATCGGTTACGTTGTTGAAAATCCTGGCAAGGTCGCCAACTGTTACGATCTTAAAATCGTCACAGGTTCTTTGAATGAGTAAAATAAATATCAACAACACCGATTGAAATATGGGAAATTAATATAAAAAGATACACAGGAAAAAACACAACATGTTTATTGGCAAACTTACAAAGAAAACTAACGTTACTTCTTCGGTTACTACAACTGATAAATCAAACTAATCGAACACCAATAGAAAAGGGGAGCAGTCATTAAGGTGGAAACACTTAAGGAATAGTTTTCTATAGTTGCTAAGACTATACTGGTACGGAGACTTCAGGCTTGAGAACGTTGCAGAAGGGTGGCTAAAGTTCAGATGAAACTGGCACGATGACTGGATTCGAAGACGTCACAAAACGGGTGGCATCAAGATGGGATATCAGAGGTCTTCTTCCAAGAATTCGATGATACTGTTGAAGTAAGGCTTGAGAACGTTGCAGAAGGTCAGCTGAAGTTTAGATGAAATTGGCACGATGACCAGATTCGAAGACGTCACAAAAGGGGTGGGATCAAGAAGGGACATCTGAGGTCTTCTTCTAATGATTCGATGATACTGTTGAATGAAGGCAGGCTGCAGGTAGTGTTGGCTACTTCTTATCACAAGCAGGGAGGGCTTGCTGCTTCAATCTGTCTCTTTTTCTCAGCCATAACAGAATCTTTTGGAGATAGGCTTTTGTTGTTGAAGGGAAGGTTAGAATGTGGATCTATCAGACTTCTAATCTTCTCTGTTTCTTATCTTGCTAGGACTTGGATCTTATCTGCTTCGGATATAGTTCCTCTCTTGTCTTATGTCCTGTCCTATCTCTCTTGGACAATTTCTTCTTGAAGTTTATATACCCATGTATGGGCGGATCTAATTACAGTGGGCACTGGTCATCTCTATAGAAGGCTTTCTTTTTAACAATTCTGCATCTATGGAGGCTTTCTCAAAAACGCCCACTTCGATCACGCCATGGAAGCTTTTAGAAGAAATTTCTAATGCAATCTGGACCATGTGTTAAGTCGTAACAAAAGGGAAGTACGGGTCCTTCCTTGTTTACATATATCCTAAACAAGGATTTCCCTCAGGCTCCGTATCTCAAAACATGCTGGCTCCACTAATTAACACGATGACATCTTGGTCAAAGCAGGACAGTTCCCTTATCAGGGCAAGCACTCTCGGTGATGCTTGGAATCTTTCAAAATGATGGCGATAGTTGAGTGATGACAGGTTTTAATAAAGAGGGCCGTTGTCGAATCTCATTTTGCCTCAGTTCGCACACTTTGGGAATAGATTTTTTGACTTTAAAACATATCCTTTAAAACTATTATATCTACCCATGAAATATATGTATATATATATATATATATATATATATATATATATATATATATATATATATATATATATCGATATATATATATATATATATATATATATATATATATATATATATATATATATATATATATATATATATATATATATGTATATATATATATATATATATATATATATATATATATATATATATATATATATATATATATATATATATATATATATATATATATATATATATATATATATCAATCAATCAATCAACTTTATTTCGTATACTTAATATACATAGATAAATACAATTCTTTATAATATACATTAGTAGAAGAAGCATATTTTTTAGCTATACCCTCTTACATTCTTAAAAGCAAAAATAAGGAATAAGCAATATAATTTTTAAAATGCTATAGAATCACAAAAAACTAAAATGTAAAATTTTGAGATGACAATTTATATACATAAAACACTATTTCTATTTTAGAATAAAAAAATGGAAATGTTAGAGAAAAGAATATAACCTCATCATTTGTCAGCAGATATAAACGATATAGAATAAGTTTAAAATAGATAAATAAGTAAGTAAATTTAGAATGACCTTTTGAACTATGAATTAGTTTTATCAATAAAAATACTGGGTTTCTGAATACATTGAACATTTTCATTTCTTAAAAGGATAAAAATCCATATAATACATAAGATACAAAATTATATAAGATTATCTAAAAAAGATAACAATTTGCATTTAAAGATCCCAATAAATTCACTATGACAAAGATATAAACTAAAAGTTACACAATAGTATGTGCAACTCATAGTCACATCAACGATATTTTTTTTTCTTTCTTTCTTTTTTTGATACATGATATCCCCTATAAATGACCAACTTCAGTTCCCGAGCGAACATCATGCCTCTGCACCCAGTGAAGACGAGGCCCTATACAATCAATATCATTTTCAAAAAAATCAACACCATACACTCCCCCATGATAAGTTAACAATGAACAAAAATCTCACCGTCTCGTAGAAAACTCATACCAAGTCGAAGAATATGATTTGAAGTTTTAAAAAGTGTTTTAAAATACCTGGCTTGCACATACAAAACATGAGGTCTTAATAATAGCTTATTGCACATATCAGCCACATCACGACTACTTGTACATATAGGCAGCCCAGCCATCTTCTTTAATGCTTTACCATAACCTACTTCAAACCCTTTAAAAGTCTGCTTTCTGAATATTTGCCCATATTCCAAACAGGTAGTCCATAATCAGGATTAAAATAAGAATTAAATAGGTATAAAAACACTTCAATAGATATATTATTAAAATGTCGAAAAAGACAATTAAATTTAGAATGAAAAGAATTTAGCCGGACTTTGACATCCGAAATATCCATAAGTCATTTCCAATATGAGATCCTAAATATTTATAACCCTCCACTACTTCCAACTCATCATCTCCAGGAGTTACCTTCACTGGGTTTGAAGCCAAACCTACCCTTTTGAATATTATACATTTTGTTTTATTTGTGTTTATAATTAGTTTCACCTTTTCAATTTTACCTTTTAAATTTTCATATAATAGGCTTAGATTATCTTTGGTATCAGCCAACAAAACAATGTTATCAGCATAGGCTATGATGTTCACTCGTAATACACCCAATTTGCA
>NC_090758.1:43947713-43960213 GCF_036898095.1 Palaemon carinicauda
AGCATCTGTCAAAAGGGATGGCTAGATATCTAGATCAATATGCACACACGAGCATATTCATCCCTTCCCCTTTCCCTGAGTGCAACATGCTATTTTAAGCAATCTGTGATAGATTGTTGTTTTCCGAGTAGGTGCCGCTCAGCGTGACAGAAAAATCATCATCTCCCCTTATGCCTATTGACACAAAGGGCCTCGGTTAGATTTCTCCAGTCGTCTCTATCTTCAGCTTTTGCATCATTACTTCTATATTCATAATCTTTTACTTCACTCTTCATATGTATGTATTAATCTCTGTGAAAATGTTAATTTAGTTAAATATTTAACAAAGTTAATCAAGTTAAAATCAATCGACCATAGAATGGAAAGAAAATAAAAACTTTTCTTTAAAAAAAAATCTGATAAGTTTAGTCAAACAATACAAAATTGGTACCCCCGGCTAAAAAATAAAATGGAGCCAAGTAAAGAAAAATGAACAGTAGCTTATATATATATATATATATATATATATATATATATATATATATATATATATATATATATATATAAATATATATATATATATATATATATATATATATATATATATATATATATATATATATATATATATATATATATATATATATATATATATATATACTGTACATGTATTTGTTTGATCAGACTGACTGACCATATTTTTCAGAAATAAATCAGTAAATGATATTTTACTTTTGATTTTAGTATTTATCCATAATATTTCAACCTAGAGTTCCTACGGTAGAAATAATATGAATGATTATTGATTAGAAATATAATGTGTGTCTACACAACTTGGGAGATTTGGCTTAGGAAAATAATTTTCTGAATTACTTTTGTTTAATTATTATTATTATTATTATTATTATTATTATTATTATTATTATTATTATTATTATTATTATTATTATTATTATTATTATTATTATTATTATTATATGTTTCTACGATTCATGATCACAGATATTTTCAACATATAATGACTTCAGTCAATTACAGAAATTACTAATTACTAATTACCAGATTCGTTTAAGAGAACTCAAGATCCTTTCTCTACATAAAGAATTCATTGCGTTGTGTTACAGAGACAAAAGGACATACAATATTCTATTGTGCTTTTTCCCCCCAATTATTACTTACTAGTTTCATATGAAGTTCTTGCAGAGTTCAGATTACAATAGGCACGGGTAAACCACGATACCATTAATATATATTTAATTTTACCCAGTCACGGAATCCCACGCAAAGCTATGCATATCCATAGCACTTTATCCCATTCAAGGCAATTAAATAATATATGATATACTCATCCACTTCACTAAATGCATTGTTAATCAAAGTGAAATTCTCTTCACTCTGATTAAGTTCTCCTGTTACCAAACCACGATACGAATGTTGAGACTTAAGAAACGATCGACAGCAACTGTAGACGTTACTTATGCTGCCTCTGTCGTGAAAATAATACGTTCGCTCTGTCACCCAAACCCACGACTTCGGTCTCGTTCGCTCACGACTAAAGAAACAACAAAACGAACTAAACCAACAATCCAACACGAACCAAACGAAACTATTAAACAACTTATATCGCATTGTTAACCAATTATACAACTATTTACAAGACAATATTCCTTGGTAACAATGCTTATTAAAATTTAATATAAATAAAACATTCATTTGTACACAGACATGCACATTTCCACTTGACGCAATGTAATATAAAGGAACATTTTCCATATACAACATGAACATAGATATTCAATAACAAGTGATTTTCCATGTCGTTATTGTAAGTAACGACATATTCCCCGCCACAAAAAGTTATAATATACAGTCCCTTTTGAATCAAATCTTTTCTAGTTTCTCTAGCCACCAGAGCAGCCTTCCTGGATGGTCGGGTAATCACTTCAGGAATTTTGGCAGGCTCAGGAGTATCAAATTCTTGCCATAACTCTAACGGGTACAACTTCACAATGGGACGCATGATCTGGCCATGGGAGGTTTTGAGGGTAGCTACCCTAACTACATTGTCAGACCCTACATGCACCTGAATCACCTTACCCAACTTCCATTTGTTTCTTGGCCCTTCTTCATGTACGAGGAGGACATCTCTTTTGGGCCAAGAATTATGTTGGACTCCAATTCGATGAGTGTCTCTTAAAGAAATCAAATATTCATGTTCCCATCTTTTCCATAATTGATCACACAATCTGGATATGTAAAGGAATCTCTTTTCTACATTTTCAGTTTTACTAAACAATGGATCCTAAGATACCTCCTCCCAATTAATAATTTCCTTGGGAAACGATCTTAATTTTCTACCAAAGATCAGGTGATTAGGTGTTAAAATATCCTTCTGATCAAGGTCCCCCGATGTATAGCTTAGTGGCCTGTCATTTATGATAGATTCCATTTCCCCCAAAATGTAGGAAAATTCATCATAACTGAGAAGAGCTCGACCGATTACCATCTTCATACAGGTTTTCAATAGTCTGATCAATCTCTCCCAGATTGCACCAAACCAAGGCACTCTTGCTGGTATAAATTTCCACCTACACTCTATTTTCTCAAGATGGTTTTGAAAAAGGGGGCTATCTGCCATCGTTTTCAGATATTCAGATGCTGCTACGAAAGTAGTGGCGTTGTCATTCAACATTAGTGAAGGAAAGCCTTTACGGCTGCTAAACTTCCGGAAGGCCATGAGGAATGAGTCAGCGGACTGACTTCTGACTACTTCCAGATGTATACCCCTAGTGATCGGGCATATGAATAGTATGACATACACCTTCTCTGGATTTTTCTTCCCTTCCTTTATCCATAATGCCCAGGTGTAATCCACCCCCATAACGGTAAAAGGTAGTTTCCGTTGTACCCGGAATTCCGGTAATGGGGGTATTATATTAGTTCTAAATGGTTTCCTTTGAACTTTCTTGCAGATCACACAATGATGTAACACGCTCTTGACCAGTTGTCACAGCTGTGGAATCCAGAACTCTTGTCTCACACTAGCTTCAGTAGCGTTCACCCCCATGTGTGCTTGCATCACATGATGTCGTCTTATTAACAACTTACTCAGAACACAACCCTTTGGCAGTAAAGTAGGAAATTTGACTTCTTCAGGCAGGGTCGCGTGTTCCAACCAGCCTCTACATCTCATTACATTATTATCCAAAAACATATTCAACTGGCGAATTAATGTCAATTTTGGGTTTGTTTCCTCCCTCTTCAGGGCTTTATATTCTTCTGGAAAGTACTCTCTATGGACGAAAACAATTGTTTTGACCTTTCCTTCTTGTAACTCTTCCAGAGTCAAACTACCAGTTTTTCTGTCATTGGTTGATAGTTTGCAATTCTTTCAAAATTGCATTATCCAAGCTATGGTCTTAAAGACATTGTCAGATATGCTGAATCTTTCCCAATCCAGCAGGCGTGTTGCATCTATGTCCCAAACAACATTGACCACAATGTCCTGTTTACCCTGTATATGTGTACACCCCACCCATGACCTATCAATAGGCAGAGTGTGATTTTTTAACCAAGGAGGTCCCTCCCACCAAAAGGAGTTTTTTGCTAACATCTTAGCACTCTTTCCCAGTGTCAACCAATCACTGGGATTTTCAGATGACGGTACGTAAGACAGGACTGACCCCGGAATCAAAGAGTTAATCTCAATTACTCTGTTTCTCACAAACACAGGCAGAACATTACTGGACACAATCCAGCTAAGGGCGACTTTACTGTCTGACCAGACATATAATTGTTTAAACTGCTTTTCATCAAAGTAGTCAATAATAATTTTTTTCATTCTTGCTCCTAACAACAATGCCATTAGTTCCAATTTCGGAATTGTCAATTCCTTGATGGGCGCCACTCACCCCTTTGCTAGAATTATATTAGAGCTTTCCCCATTTGCTCTATAGGCCACAAAACCATATGAAGTTTCGCTAGCATCGCAGAATATGGGTGAGGTATCACCAGTTCCTATGCTAGCACTCCTAGAAAAAGATATTTCAAAACACTTTTACAAGTCCTTGCGTATTTCACTCCATTCCTCTTGTAGCGGGTTGGTGAGTTGTTCGTCCCAATCCAGATGTTGCTTCCACAATTTCTGCAAAAATATCCTTGCTTTCATAGTAACAGGGAGAAGCAATCCCAATGGATCGTATATTTGGGCAACGGTACTGAGAATCTCTCTCTTTGTCTGACTCGATCTATTAATATGGGTTGGATTGATAGTTAAAACGTCTTTAATTATATCCCAATTCAATCCCAATACTTTATGAATTTGTTTTTGTTTGGCTTTAATTTGATAAGCAGTAGCAATAGTTTGTATAGACTCGTTATTGCTAACCCACTCCTTCAAGTATAAGTGAGCCTGAGAAAATATTTTGTTGGCATTAAAGTATTGTGACAGCGCCGAGTAAGGCTCTGAACTCAAAGGCAGGTTGGAAACGACTGAGTTATATTATTGTAGAACATTCTCCTTATATACAAAACCTCAAGGCAACAGGACATAACAAGTTCACAAGACAGACAATATTACAGAGGAAAAACCAGACATGAATTTTCATGTTCGTTTTAGTGCGAGGGAAGAGCGAAGATACAAGCATAATATATACAAAAGGAATTATGTACAATTGTGTGAAACACGGTTGGTACATGGCTCCCCCCCTAAAAATGACATACTGTACATGTTAAATAGGGCGCCCTGATCTAGAGAGGCGAACTGTAGACGGGTCATCTGGCAGAAGATAAGCAGGTTTTAGACGATCAATGGAGACCCAGTCTTCTTTGCCCTGAATGTTTAGGAGGAATGCTTTCGGACTGCGTCGGATCACAAGGAAAGGGCCCGTGTAAGGGGGCGTTAGTGGTGGCTTGCTGGTGTCGTTGCGCAGGAAGACGTGCGTTGCAGAGTGCAAGTCCGTTGGTATGTGATGCTTCGCTGGGGGCTTGTAAGTCTGGCGGCACGGAGTAAATTTTCCCACGACGTGACGTATGCGCTGGAGATCGTCGGAGGAGGTTGTAGAAGGAAAAAATTCGGCAGGGACGACCAACGAATCGCCATACACCATTTCAGCTGCCGAGACGTGGAGGGCGTCTTTAGGAGTGGTCCTTAGTCCAAGGAGGACCCAGGGAAGCTGAGTAAACCAGTTGCAATCCTTGCAGCGGGACATCAAAGCTGCTTTGAGGGTGCAATGAAAACGTTCAACCATTCCATTGGCAGCGGGGTTGTAGGCCGTTGTCTGATGTAGGGTGATGCCGAGGAGATTCGCTAATGACGTCCACAATTGACAGGTGAAGGTGGTTCCCCTGTCAGAAGTAATATGCTCAGGGATACCGAATCTTGAAATCCATCCAGAGAGTAAGGCAGATGTACATGAGGCGGACGTTGCAGTTTCCATGGGAATGGCTTCAGGCCAACGAGTGGAGCGGTCGATGACGGTAAACAGGTAACGATGTCCTTGTGATGTGGGTAGGGGGTTTACAACGTCGACGTGAATGTGTGCGAAACGAAGCTGAGGTTGAGGAAAGGTGCCCACTCCTGAATCCGGGTGTCGATGTACTTTGGAAGTTTGGCAAGAAGTACAGGCGCGGACCCATTCCTTAGCATCCTTAGAAATGCCGCGCCAAATGAACTTTGCCTTCGGAAGCTGTGCAGTAGAACGGCACGAGGGATGTGAAAGGCCGTGGATGAAATCAAACACCTGTCGGCGCATGGGAGCAGGAATCCAAGGTCGCGGTCTACCAGTGCTGACGTCACAGAGGAGGGTGGTGTTGGAGTCTTCGAGGGGAAAATTTTCCAAACGGAGGGACGTGCAGGATGTCCTACAAGCTTGATACTCTGGATGCTGTCGTTGGGCTTCAGCAAGGGCGTTGTAATCCAATCCCAGTTTAATGGCAGCCAACGTGTTTCTTGACAGGGCATCGGCAACGGGATTCATTGTCCCAGGGACGTATTGGAGGGTGCAATTGTATTCAGCTACGGCGGAGAGATGTCGGCGTTGACGGGCGGACCAGGCGTCAGACTGTCGAGTGAAGGCGTGCACCAGAGGCATGTGGTCTGTGCGAATGACGAAGGGCGTACCTTCTAAGAAATGGTGAAAGTGACGGACAGCCAAGTGCACCGCCAGCAATTCTCGATCGAAGGTAGAATAACCCGATTCTGCCTTGGACAGTTTTCTGCTGAAGAAGGACAATTGGCGGGGCGAGCCTTTGACCACCTGCTCGAGTACTGCACCAATAGCTGGCATCGGTGGAGAGAAGGAGAGGGGCGTGTGGAATAGGAAAAGTGAGAGCCGCAGCAGTTGATAGGGCCTTCTTTGCATTGCAGAAGGCTGCTTCTTGAAGGGGACCCCACTTCAGGTCCTTTGGCTTGCCCTTGAGGGAGGTGTAGAGGGGAGCAAGAGTGGCGGCAATGACTGGCAGAAAACGGGGATAATAGTTGATCATGCCCAAGAATTCCTGCAGAGCTTTGACGGTCAAGGGCGCGGGGAAATTCTGAAACGGCTGCTACCTTCTCAGGGAGAGGATGGACTCCTTCAGGAGTGAAACGGTCCCCTAAGAACGACACTTCGTTGGCGCCAAAGGTACACTTGTCGTACCGGACTACAAGGCTGTCTTGTTGCAGGCGGTCGAGCACGATACGCAGGTGACGGAAGTGTTCCTCTTTTGAGGAGGAGAACACAAGTATGTCGTCCACATAACATACACAGAAAGGGAGGTCCCCTAAGATGCCATCCATGAGACGTTGAAACGTTGGCCCAGCATTACGAAGGCCAAAACAGGAGTAATTGAAGGTGTATGTGCCAAACGGAGTGGTGATGGCGGTCTTGGGGATGTCTTCTGGGTTCATAGGCACCTGATAATACCCCTTCAGGAGGTTGAGTGTAGAGAAAACCTTCGCTTTGTGCAGGTAGGAGGTTACATCGGCAATGTTTGGGAGGGGGTAGTGATCCGGTTCTGTTTGCATGTTCAGGCGCCTGTAATCCCCGCACGGACGGAGGGAGCCGTCTTTCTTCAGAACGATGTGTAAGGGTGACGACCATGGGCTGGAGGCCTTTTGGCAAAGGCCCATTTTCTCCATTTCGGCGAACGTCTGTTTGGCGGCTGCCAATCGTTCCGGTGCCAGACGTCTGAATTTTGCGAAGACTGGGGGTCCCGTCGTCTTGATATGGTGATAAATACCGTGCTTGGCAGGAACCGTGGGCGTTTGGCGAAGTTCTGGACGGAAAACTTCCGGGTATGACATGAGGAGGTGGCCGTAGGCATCCGTGGGTGCGCTGATGTGGAGAGCGAGGTTAGAGGGGGCGGGTTGAAGAGGTGTCGACAAGTACGAGTCCGCGTTGACCAATCGTCGGTGGGCGACATCGACCAGAAGATGGAAATGAGAGAGGAAATCCGCACCGAGGATTGGCATTGTGACGTCAGCAACGAGAAACTTCCAATTGAATTTACCGCTTCCCAACGATAATGTGAGGTTCTCGTAACCGTAGGTGGGTATCGCAGATCCGTTGGCCGCTACCAAGCGGACGTCGGCAGATGTAGACAGACTACGTCGGGCCTTGAAGAGTTTCCTTGGCAAAAGAGAGCGACAAGCACCCCTGTCTACCAAAAATCGCACGCCCGTTCCTGCATCCTGTAAAAAGAAAAGATTAGAAACATGGGAGGCCACCGCCACAAGCGATGGCCTACTTACACGTTTTTTGGCCACTGACAATCTTTGGCACATTTCTTTGCGGTTGCCCCGAATCTGAAGTGGTAGTAGCAAAACTGCAGCGGATGGGAGGTAGAAAGTGGCTGTAGAAGTCGTTCGTTGGGGCGCGAGTGATTGGTGGGTGGTGGGCGGCTTTGTCGCCGCTTCGGCACGTCACGGGGTAGGCGTGTATGTCCTACGGCATTCATGTCAGCTTCGGTTGACGTTGAATAGGCATCCTCGTCGTCAGGGGTGGAGGCGTTAGTGGAGGTCTTGAAGTGGCTGTCCATAAGGGCGTCGGCTTTGGTCATCAAGTCCTTTATGGGTAAACTATCGACATCGGGTATGGCAGCGCGTACAGGTTCAGGTAAACGGCGTATCCAAAGGGCACGGAGTAGGTTCACCTCACGAGGAGAGCCGTCTGCGGCAGGTTGAAGGGGAGCGATACTGGTCATTTCCCTGAGGGCAAGCGAAGCCCTTTGGTCCCCCAACGGTTGTTGCGAGAGCTGAAAA
The DNA here is from genome assembly GCF_036898095.1 of Palaemon carinicauda. Classification (NCBI taxonomy): domain Eukaryota; kingdom Metazoa; phylum Arthropoda; class Malacostraca; order Decapoda; family Palaemonidae; genus Palaemon; species Palaemon carinicauda. Next base: position 43,955,935 of record NC_090758.1, read on the forward strand.
TGCTTTGCTATATGGGTGGCTGGCGATGGCGAGTACTGCTGCAGAAGATATGTTTTGAGGGCGTCATACGCTTTGTTCACAAAGCCAGTCGGATATTTCTGGGAAGGTGTCCTCGGGTATCGCCGCGAGAACATAATCCGCTTTGGTGGTTGAGCGAGTCACGCCCCTGATACGAAAGTGGACTTCAGCGCATTGAAACCAAGCAAACGCTTCTCTGCTGGCGAACGGTAAAAGTTTCAATGGGGCGGCCGAGGCGCCAACTGCTGTAGTGTCCATCTCCGTCATAGTACCAACGATGGAGGGGCGAGGGAGGTGGGGGTGGAAGGCAGTGGGAGCGAGTCGACTTCCGGGGTCACCAATGTGACGGCACCGAGTAAGGCTCTGAACTCAAAGGCAGGTTGGAAACGACTGAGTTATATTATTGTAGAACATTCTCCTTATATACAAAACCTCAAGGCAACAGGACATAACAAGTTCACAAGACAGACAATATTACAGAGGAAAAACCAGACATGAATTTTCATGTTCGTTTTAGTGCAAGGGAAGAGCGAAGATACAAGCATAATATATACAAAAGGAATTATGTACACTTGTGTGAAACACGGTTGGTACAGTATAAATCCATTAACTCAGATTCACTATTAGCCGTAAATTGCAAATTATCTATGTACAAACCTTTCTTCAATCTTTCCACTACATCCACTGTATTGGACTGGGCTAACCACGAGACCACAGTGGACAAGTGATGCTTGATTGTTGCATATAGAAGAAAAGGTGAACATGTAGCTCCAAATAATACTACTCTAAATCTCTATACTATTAATTTACTATTGGGATCTCTTAGAATTTCCAACCTTAACAAATGTGTATAATTGTGATCTTCTCAATATCACTGATACAAGCAAAGGTGTTAGTTCTAAATTGCAGCCGGACTCTGAGTAGATCAGCCGTTACGTGTGGTCCAGTCCATAGACAATCATTCAGGCTTAATCCATTTTTACCTTGTTTTGATGAGCAATCAAACACTATTCTCACTGGAGTAGTGGCGCTGTCTTTAACCACTCCATGATGTGCCAAGTAATGACAATCCACATCAGATTTATTATAGATCACCTTCTCAATGAATCCTCTATCTTCTTCCTCTTGCAAGATTTTCTGATAATTATCCAAGTAATCCACATCCTTCTGAAACTATATGCTCTGCTGTCGAAGTCTACTCATGGCTAAACCAAAATTTGTCTTCAATCTGAATCTATTGGTTTTCCACGCCAAGGCCACAACATATTGTTTATCAATTTCAGAATAGGTTATAGTGCTCTCAAAGTCTTTTAAGACTGCAATCTATTCCCAATCTCTCCAAACTCCACAATGCGTCCAGATCAGTATTGGGATTTTCATTATGAGTAGCTTCAATTTCTTCAGTTTGTACAGATAGCTTCAAAATTGTCACTTGAGTCTCCCTAGCGGGGGGAGGACTACATCTGCCTGTCACCACATAACCGAATATGGTCGGCAGCAATATTAAGCTTCTAACCCTTTTGAACCCTGGATGCAAAATAATGTAAACATTATCAACCCCTATTAACAATTAAATAGTTGATTGATTCTCAACAGGCAAATCAAAATCTTTATCAGCCAAGCTGATCTTAGTTTTACATAAGGACTTTAAACTTCTCTTAATGTCGAATTTCTTCGCATATTCTGGCAGCTCATCCACCACTATGCACTCCATTATTATCAACTTACCTTTATGCGGTATGGCAGTGCTTATCCTCTCGTATTCATGAACAGGTTTACTAGCTAAATAACCTTTCAAGGCTATGTTTTCAACTCCTTTTGGACCTATATTACAGTCTCTCTAGAGCCGATCTTTTAATGAATGTCCTCTCGGCACAAGTATCCAACAGAACTCTAAGTCGTGCCATGCGACCTTTCTTCCCTTTCAGGGGAATTGTTGCTGTTGGTAATATGGACTGCTTACCTGACTTATTTGGTTTGTCCTGCTCATTTACTGAAAACGTTCCCACTTGTACACCACTTTGTTTATTCTTGCTTTGCTTTTTTGTTTGGTCTCTATCAAACAAGATGCGATGATGTCTCATCTTACAACCATTATTGCAACTTGATTTGTCACATTCCGCACTAAAATGCTTCTTAGAAGCGCACACAAAACATAAATGCAAAGCTCTGATGCAATTCAACCTTTCATCTCTGGTTGCGTAAGTTTTGCATTGTGTCCACCAAGGTTCTTTATCACAAAGAGCACATCTTGTGGATTGCTGATAACTGGACTCATTCACATTTCCCTTGGTTTTCTGTCTAACAGCTTGGGATTGATTCACCGTGAATGTAGATATTGACGACAGAGTTTCAGTTTTATTCACATCAGTTGAAACATAAGTTCTTAGATTGCGTATCCCCTCTTCTAGGTATTTCTTAAAGGTGTCTAATACCAACCAATCATCTCCACACCTACGCTTCACAGTCTCACTCACACTTTGAGGCAATTTGGTATAGAGCAAAATAACATAAAGCTCATTTAATTCCAGCCTTTCACTTTCAAGGGATCTTATTGAGATTCAAAATTAGCTCTGAAAGTTTTCAATGATTCAGAATTAGCAGCAGGAGACTCCATTTCTAGCAAGCTTCTCACCAGAACATGCTTAATTTCATCTCTCTTTCCATAAGTAGATAGAAGAGCTACAGCTTGTGGATAATTGGCAGCCTCAAATTCAAATCCCGAGATTAATTCTGAAGTTTCTCTTGTGAGCAAACTTCGTAAATATGAAAACTTCTGAACTGGTTCCAAGTCTTTCCACTGGTGTACTGACACATCGTGTAGTTACCAGAAGGAATTCCATTCCAATATATCTCCAGAGTAATGCAAAAGATCCAGTTTGGGCAATCTAATACTGGCTGTGGGTAGTGGCGGTGGTTGCGTTAGAGGATTTAGTAACTTCAAATTGTTAGTAATAGAGCTATTGAGTTTGCCGATATGTGTACGGATGTCTCTTGCATATTCAGCTTGATTTATCATTTCATCAGACATTTCTTCTTCTTTAACTAAATCCAAAATTTGTTCATCCAAAGCAAGAACTTCGTTCTGATTATCTAAAACAAAATCCCTAAGGGAAGTTATAGCATTAATATCTGTTGAATCGATCACTTCGTTCATCTTCCCAATAAAACGTGTGATAACGGATTTATAACCGCCACGTCTACGCTTCAACGACTCCATTGTGACAAGACCAAACTCAAACAATACAAATACAATATATTCAAATTTCCAATAAATAGTAAATATGCATCCAACTATAATAACTGGGTTCCAAAGTTTTAAATTAGCAAATTTTCCCAAAGGTGACTCATCACCCAATAATTTCACGCAAATTAAACAATGAAAAGGAGAAATTTTATACGTGCGTAGTGGAATGTGCAGGCCCTGTCCCTTACTTAACCCAGCCCTAAATCTGAAGGGGAAGGACCACGATCCTACCCACCTTCTACCACCCTATACTTTTCACATATTTGTTTGACTAAATGCAAATACGTTGAGCCAACGCCTTGTAGCTTTTGTGATTGAAATGAATTCCATCTCTGGCTACATCACCCTCTGATAATAAGGTAGGGATCACCCTAATTCTTGTATCTCGCTTTAACTTCCTGTTTAAACAGTTTTTCCTCTTTTGATAGTTTTCGGCAGAGGTTCTAGATGGTGTTTTACTTATTTCTATTAAAATAACAAAAACTTCTGAATTATTGATTGTATGTAGACTCTCTACCTATCCTAGAATATTTTTGTGAACACTATTCACCAGGTTAGGGTTATCTCCTGGTACATCTAAGTCATTGCTACCTATGAACAAGATAGTGATACTAGGCCCATAGGTAGTAAGTTCGGTTATCAAGCCAGGTGTCATAAGGTTGGTTGTAACAGCCCCTGGTCTACCAAATGTCCTATATTCTAAGGGTTCAAATAATGGTGATCTACCACAATAAAAACGATTCTCCATGTGGGTGACATGAGAATGTCCCACAACAGCTACTTTACGTTTCATTATTAAATTGTTAAATGAGAGATATTCTAACAAGAGAAAATTCACATTAATTCAAAGTAAAGGAAAATAACAAACCCAAATTTAAGACTTAAGGCTAGCAGGACAAGGCCTTACTAATTTAATCAAACTTCATATTAGAAACCGTTTTAATCAAGCCTGAAATGCCTCTAACCTACAAATAGCGCGAAAAAAAAACTATTTACGCCATGAATTTTTTGATA
>NC_090758.1:43965213-43977573 GCF_036898095.1 Palaemon carinicauda
ATATATATATATATATATATATATATATATATATATATATATATATATATATATATATATATATATACATAAGAAGAGGATAACCCAAAACTTTAAGCATAAGTATGATAGTAAACAGAACTTGTTTGTCTGAAAGAAAAAACATTAAATGCCACTTTTAAGATACCGAGGTATTAAAGTCATAAAAGTCTGTATTACAAATCAATGACATTAGCGTTAGAAACGCTCGGCACACATGTCTGCACTTATGCTAAGTTCACCTTCGGAAATGGAACAGTCTACATGGGCAACACAGTGCCCTCACTTAGTTTGTAGTACAGTATGTAACTACACACTCTCCCTGGAATTAATCGTCCCAATTAAGACCACTGTTCCTCGCAGAGTTAAACAGTAGGGTTAACACCGCGACCCACTGCTACCACAGATCTCTTTAGTTCCTCTACTTGCTTCGCATAGTGGCGAAAGAACACTCTGGAAGACTTCCAGCCAGTGTATGAACGGAGGTGTTCAAAATCCATACAATTAAAGAAATTTAAGGATGAAGCAACTTTCCTCGGATCGTGACCTGCGGGTGTACTGTCAGGATCCGCTCTGTGAATAAAATATGTTGATTCAGAGATAAATTTGAGCCTGATGTTTCTCCCCTGAATAGTTGACCACCCTTGAAGTCTGAAGTTCTATGAAGATAGACCTTTAGGCATTCTACTGGACATAGAAATGCATCTTCTTTCTTAGGGCAGATTCTCCAGGGACCCCACCTGTTGGTGGGTAACTCATTCTTGGCGAGAAACGTAGGATCCGGAAACAGGTTCAGTTCTCCCCCATCCAGGAACTGAACACGACCTGCCTCTCTCGAGAGGGCTACAATCTCACTAACCCTGGCCCCGGACGCGAGTGCAAATAGGAAAATAACTTTTTGTGTCAAATCCTTTAACGCACACTCTTCATTGCTCAACAGAGAAGCAAAATGAAGAACTTGTCTAAAGACCATGAAATGGGCTTTGGAGGTGCTGAAGGTCTGAGCCTAGCGCAGGCTTTCGGGACTTTATTAAAGATCTCGTTACCTAGGTCGACCTGGAAGGCATATAGAATGGGTCTTGTCAAAGCAGACTTACACGCTGAAATCGTGTTAGCTGTCAATCCTTGACCATGGAAGTGGAGAAAAAAGATAAGCAGAAGTCTGTCAAGATCTCCTGCGGATTCTTCGCCTTGACAAAAGGCCACCCATTTTCTCCAAGATGACTCATATTGCCTTCTAGTAGATTTGCACTTATATTCCTCAAGGAAGTCTATGCTGGCTTTCGAAATCCCGAGACGCTTTCTCACCGCTAGGGAGAGCAAATCATGAGCTGCAGGGTCCGGGTTTTCTGTAATGAAGCGCAGACAGTTGACTTCTGGACTCGCTGGGTCAGAACTGGATCTGGTAGCGGTACAAACTTCAGCTACAGTTCCAATGCCAGGGGGAACCACACGCTGTTCGGCCACTTGTGGGCCACTATTGCCGCTACCCCTTGAAGGATCTCTGTTTGTTGAGGACCCTCAACAGGAGGTTGTGAGGAGGGAACAGATAAATCTTGGACCATCTGTTCCAGTCGAGGGACATTGTGTCCACTGCATCCGCTGAGGGGTCCTCGTACGGGGCACATACAGGGGCAACTTCTTGTTGTCTTTCGTTGCAAAGAGGTCTATCTGCAGTTCTGGGACTTGATTCAGAATGAAGGAGAATGATCCTGCGTCTAAGGACCATTCCGACTCTATCGGTGTGAACCTGGATAGAGCGTCCGCCGTCACATTGCGGACTCCTTCTTTTCTGCCAATCGGAAGATGGCCAACATCACCTGGTTGAGAGGTGGTGACCTCGATCCTTGTCGATTCAAGTATCTCACAACTACCTCGCTGTCCATCACCAACCTTATGTGGATCGAGTGATGCGGGGAGACTTTCTTTAAGGTAAGGAGCACTGCCATAGCTTCTAGAAAGTTTTATGTGAAAGGTCTTGAATAGCTTGGACCAAGTCCCCTGGACTTTTTTCCGATGAGAGTGACCTCCCCATCCCTCCTTCGAGGCGTCTGAGTGAATCTTCACCGACGGGGGAGGTGGCTGAAGAAGAACCGACTTCTTTAGATGTCTGGCTTGGGACCAAGGTCTGAGAAGAGTACTTAGCCGAAGCGGCTGGTCTTCTCAGATCTCTTCGCGCGTTTGATGCAAAACTTCTCCAAACTCCGATTGCATCCTTTAGCTGTGCTCTTAGCACTGGGTCTGCCACCGAAGCAAACTGGAGAGAGCCCAGTACCCTCTCCTGCTCGCGTCTTGATATCCTTTCGGAATCTAGAAGTCTCCTGACAGAACCCGCTATCTCCTTCCTTTTCTTCGCCGGGATGGAGAAACGGTGTGATAAAAGGTCCCAGTGGATTCCCAGCCACTGGAACTTTTGAGATGGAAAAAGTCGAGACTTTTTTCTGTTGATCTTGAAGCCTAGGTACTCTAGGAACTGGATCACTTGACTGGAAGCTTGCAAGCATTCTGTCTCGGATGCTGCCCACACCAACCAGTCGTCCAGGTAGGCTACTACCTGAATTCCCTTTAGGCGTAATTGTTTCAGAGCTACGCTCGCAAGCTTCGTAAAAATCCTTGGGGCTATGTTTAGCCCGAATGGCATGGGTCCGAAGGCGTATAGTCTTCGTTGTAGCCTGAACCCTAGGTAGGGGGAGAGTCGATGGCTGATTGGAATGTGCCAATAGGCGTCTGACAAGTCTATAGAGACGGAATATGCCCTCTTGGGCAGTAAGGTCCTTATGTGTTGCAGTGTTAGCATTTTGAATTTGCAATTCACTATGAACTTGTTGAGTGGCGACAAGTCCAGAATGACTCTGAGCTTTTCCGAGTCTTTCTTGGGAACCCAAAACAGCCTCCCTTAGAAATTGATGGGCTTCACCCTTCGGAACACCTTTTTTCTCCAACAGTTCTTAAACGTACTCCTTCATAACGGGGGTGGAGTGTTGGAAAAACTGAAGGCACGGGGATGGAGTGCTGTACCAGCTCCAGCCCAGTCCATTCTTGAGTAGGCTGTGGGCCCAGGGATCGAAGGTCCACCGATCCCGAAATTTCCGAAGTCTCCCTCCTACCGGTATCACCTCACTTGGACTGCCGTCCTGAGGTCTTGCCTTCCTGACCACGACCACCCCTGAATCCCCTTCCCCTTGAGGGGTGTCTAGACGAGCCTCTGGCTGCTCCTCTAGGCTTTGCTCGAAAGGAAGTAGACTGCCCTTCGAACGCTGGGGTGAATGCCGTGGACTGTGTCGACACGGCCTGGGGTACCCACTGAAAAATGGTCGGGGTTTGTGCCACAATCTGGGGCACTGGGGGCAATGGCAATTGCAGTTGCTGTTGCTGTCTAACAGGCTTGGCTGGCTGAGATGGTAGCCTAGTCCTCATAGTCTTCCTCTTTGGTTGAGGACTCTCATCCGGGGAAGACTTTCTTTTGATAGCCAGGCCCCACTTCTGGAGAAGGTTTCTATTCTCCAAGGCAGCCTTATCAACAACTTCTTTGACCAAGTCGGTAGGGAAAAGGTCTTTTCCCCAAATGTTGGAGGAGATTAGTTTCCTTGGCTCCTGCCTCACCGTAGCCGAGGTGAACCCGAACTCCCTACAAGCTCTCCTTGCCTTGACGAAGCCATAAAGGTCCTTCGTCACTGTGGCCAGATGAGTCTTGGCCACCACCATGAACATTTCATGGACCTTGGGGTCACTTGTCATCGTCTCGAGAGTAGTCTGAAGAGACAGTGAGGCAGCCAGTCTTTCTTTTGTCTCGAACTCTCTTCGCAAAAGAAAGTCAGACAGCTTAGGGAGGTCCTCGCCGAACTGACGTCCGGCAATATCAGCCTCCAACTTTCCAACTGAGAACGTAAGATGGACGTCCTTCCAGTCTTTGTGGTCCATAGGCAGGGCCAGCGACAAGGGTTTACACTCCTCTAGGGAGGGGCAAGGCTTGCCGGCCTCGACTGCTTTTAGTACAGCCGCAAACCCTTTCTGTAAAAAGGGGAAGGCTCTAGTAGGCGAGGACACAAAGGAAGGGAGCTTCCTGTTCAATGCGGCTACCTTTGAGTTAGATAAGCCCCTCTCTTTCATCGAGGATGAAAGTAGAGCTTGAGCCTTAGCATGGTCCATCACTATGACCTCCTTTGGCTCTGTCTCCTCCTTTGAAGCTGGTTCCTTCCTCAGCCGGACATAACAGTCCGGATATGATGCCTTGCTGGGCCAGAATTCCACCTCCTCCAGGGGAACTGAGCCCAGCTTATCCGAGATGACGATCTTTCTAGTCGTCATCGGCATATGCTCAGCATACCTCCATGGGTTAGCATCTGAACACAAGGGAAGGTCTTTCACATTGAGCTTTTTCTGGGGCCCATGTGATTCTGCAAGGCATTGCATTCGCAGTTCCATTGCAGCCACCTTCTCCTGATTCTCCTTCTGCATTTGTTGGATCATTCCAACAATACAAGAGAGGGCCTGTCCCAGCTCTACTGGGAGACCGGCCGATGTTGAGGGAATAGGCTCCGGAATCTGAACCGGAGTAGCCGACACCTCGTCGACCTCTACCTCTACAACGTCTGGGGCTTGAACTTCATCCTGGGCTTCTGCCAGGAGGTCTTCCTCAAGACACTCGTCCACATCAGACATCCTGTCATCTAACTGAATGTCTTGCATCGCGACCGCGACTTCAGCATCCACCTGGATCTGAACTTGGGGGATCTCCTCTTGAGGCTGGGGAATCACTGCATCAGCTGATGCCTTAGGGAAAAGATACGCCCTCATCTTCTCACTTGGAAGATAAGGGCCAGAAGTGTTCTTTTGGAAGCCCCTTACCCAGGTACGAAGCTTCTTCCTAGCTATATCCCTTGATTCCGCTGTCCTAGGGGAATCAAAGGCCTCAGCAATCAGGTTAGTGCACACAGTACATACCTGGGGGTCCCAATACCGGTGTAAAGGATTCAAGTTACCCCCCGTTTCAAATTACCCCCCGGTAACTTGAAACCGGTTTCAGATTACCGGGGGGGTAGTTTGAAACCGGTTTCAAGTTACCCCCTCTGTTTTCAAGTTACCCCCTCATCAGAATGATAAATAATTCATGTGACATCGCAAATATGTATCATGCATTTATTGTTGGCTTCGCAGCAGTAGGACAAGTAGTTTAATCTGGTATTTAAGACCAAAAATTGTGTATTAGTGAATTATATGACACGTTAAAAGTCACAGACTGTAATTCAAGGTTCTGTGATAAAGGCGAGGTAAAATTTTATTTTGTTTCTGTTCGTGTGATTGTTGATATTTTCGTATTTAAGACCTAAAGTGTCATATAATTCCCTAATTCACAATATTTGAAGTTACAGACTTTCATTTAAGGTTTAGTGATCACGGCGAGGTAAAACTTTATTTTATTTCAGTGTGCGCGTGATTGTCGAGATTTTATTTTTTTTTTAATTTTTAATTAACTGGCCTTATCTTTCAATTAAACACAAACTATGACGCATCTAACTTTATACAAAACAATTATTAAGTAAAAAAAGATAGATATTACCCGTAAAAATATTTGAAATCAAAACCATCATAATGAACCCTGTTTTAGCATTACATGGAAAAAAATATTTACTAAATTAAATATTAAAAAAAAAAATGGGAAAATGGTAATGAAATTGTTAAATTTGGAATTGACCAAACAATCAAACGTGTCACAGATGCAGCCAACTTATAAAAAACGACTTTGTTTCAGATTTGCGAGGTAAATTGGGTCAAGGGTATTAAGCATACTGATAACATTATAAAGGAAGACATGAAAATGGTCTGAATGAACTAATTTATTGAATCTTTTGTGATAGCACTAACTTCATCTGACGAAGTCACCATAACCACGTTTGCTAATATAACCTTTGTTGTAAAGAAATTAATTTTGTCGATTAATTAAATAAATTCTAAAACAATACAATCACCTACGTAAATATACCATATTAAACATAGTTAATTAAATCCTTTGTAAAGAATCCTGTCTTTTAATAATGAATCAGAATTGAGAAATGAATTCATTTGATATCAAAATTAAGATTATTTCTGTTAGTATGATAATCGTTTTATAACAATTTTGCTATTTGTTATATTTAAGAGTTTCAACTTGTCACCACGTGGTTGCAAACAAAAAGAACGAAGGAAACAATTTAGGGAGAGTATCAAATTAAAGGATTATATTCTTAGACCGTTCAAAACCGGGTGAATGACTTATTAGTTGACCCTTTTCTCCTATTCTTGGCTCGCCCATAGATTAAAGCGGCTAAGCCAGGTGTGCTTTGAAAATGACCCAAGAGAACTGGCAATGCCACTATTGGGCTCCGAGTTTGCTCTTAAAATGGTTTGACTATACCCATAGTTGCAATATAACAATAGAACTCCTTGTGTCCATATATCTCTTTGTTTATTCATTTATTCTGTCACTGATAATGCATAGTAACTTCGTAGTATTTGGATGCTATGCACGTAAAAAATAAAAGCTCAAATATAAATTACCAACATGCATGTCGTCGTGCAGACAGAATTACCGTTGTGTAAGCTACTGTTAGCTCGATTCATTTTAAACCAGAGGACATTAAAGATGGTATGAAGTCTCGATTACTAGGTATTGCTGTCTTGTCATTTGATGAAATGAGTAATAAGAAAGAATGGAGCTATGACAAAAGGGCAAAAGTGTTATATAAACCGCATGGAAATGTACAGGTGACCATGTGGCGAGGGCTTTTTTTCTTTATGATACATTTCAGGTAAAATTCTTAAACATTTTATGACACCGTTTTTCAATAATTTTCCATTTCGAGATTAACAACAGAGAAAAAAAATCCATACACGAATCCATCACTTACTATTCTGGAAGATGGTTTAAATAGGATTTGATTTAGCCCATGATAACACACAGCTGCCTGCCTTTAGGCTAAAATCAGTAACAACAGTTGTGAGATTAACACAAGTTGTGTTCAATGTCATCCATAGAGGGCTATAAAGTGTAACGACTTTTCCGTAGTCCAGGTGTTTTCGTATACAAACAACCAATGTAAGTACAGTAGAAGCAAACAGCATGTACTGTACCAGGTTTTATTAAAACTGTTATAATTGCTTACAATCTTGCTTTATTAAAAGTGTCAATTATTTACAGATATCATGAATGATATAGTATTTACAACATACATACAAATACATATACATGTATTATATGTATGTATGTATATATATATATATATATATATATATATATATATATATATATATATATATATATATATATATATATATATATATATATATATATATATATATATATATATATATATATATATATATATATATATATATATATATATATATATATATATATATATATATATATATATATATATATATACATATATATATATATATATATATATATATATATATATATATATATATATATATATATATATATATATATATATATATATATACATATATGTATATGTATGTATACATATATACTTATGATCAATATGTTGATTATACCTTATATAATATTTGCTTGCAATATAATTATGAAATATTTCAAATAATGGAAAAAATAACCGTCAAAATCAAATTTCACCTCGTCTTCCTGTCTCGGTCAAATATGCGCCCATGACTGATAATGGAATATCCGACATTTATTAGCTAAGATATAAACATAAGACGGATAAAGGCTGGATATTAATAAACGATACCAATAGGTGAAACAGTACATGTATATACATATTACCTAATGATTGTGTTGACCCTGATCAAAAGCAATTTATTAATATTCATAAATAATGAGATCCTGCGCAAAAACGAGGGGGGTAATTAGAAACCAGGGGGGTAGCATAAAACCGGTTTCAAATTACCCCGGGGGTAGCTTGAAACCGGTTTCAAATTACCCCGGGGGTAGCTTGAAACCGGTTTCAAATTACCGGGGGGTAAGATTTGGAGGGGGTAATTTCAAACCGGTACACCGGAGATCATCCTTGGAGACAGCGCATGCTGCGTGTCTCCTACAAAACTCATGTCCGCAGAGGTTCTTGCTACGGACGTTGCAGAAAGCACTTCCGCACTTCGGAGGGTCCTTCTGTAAAGAGAAGAAATTTCCATGAGTATCAAGTGAACTATGTATCACTGGATATGCATAGTATAGCATAACAATTCAGAAAGGAAAGACACACACTTGTGTTTCCCTCACAACCCATTGTTGCAGCCTTCCAGATAATAAAATCAAATGGTTAATCTCTTCTAGAGTAACCAATGCAAAGTTTCCAGAGGAAACAGGTGGAGCTCACACCTAAGCAATGATTTTAAAATCCTGGATAATAGACAGGAAAGAACTCACTTTCCTATCTGTAGGGCAACAGCAAGGGACTGTGCAAGAAAACACAAAAGTGTTAGAACACACAGTGCTGTACCAAAACCCATACTATAGTTTTCCTCTTACTGTATATGTTATACTGAAGAATACTAGTACAGTATAGGAGGATACGTAGGCACACACCATAACTAGCTTTAAAGTATACTACTTAACAGCTATAAGGCGGCAGAACTCTGGTTCAAATGCATGTGCCAGTCGGCAGCAATTGCCGGCCGGCAACAGCCAATGTCGGCCGGCAATGGCTGCCGGCCGACAATGGCTGCCGGCCGGCAACTACACAAGGTAGTACCCAGCTGCTGGCCACAATCTTGGTGACCGGCAGACAAGGGCTGACATTAGCCGGCCGACAAAGGTACAGGACCGATGCCAGCCGGCAGCAAAAGAACCAGAGGACTACACCTGCCCGGCTGCCGGCCTCATAGGCCGGCAGCCGGGTCGGGTACAGCACTAGAAGAAAAATAGGATGGATGCCGGGATAAGAGTGTACACTACCTCCAAGCCCGGCAATCCGAAAGAGTGCATATAAGGAAGGGGAGAATCTAATTCAGGCTTCCTGGCCAATGCCGTCTGGCTCTACAGGCAGGCATGGATAAGGGACCAAGGGAGGTCCGGGCAGCACTCAAAATAAAAGACTTGCCGGCCAGCAGCTCTGCCGGTCGGCAAGGGGCTGAATCAATTCCACATCCTAACCTATACTAGGTCCAGATGTAGAACGACGTACAGTACTGTAATGGCTAGGCCATTACGGAGATAGAGGGGGAAAGGGACAAAGAGGGTCCTACCAACCTTGCTTTAGTGACGGATCACCCGCAGCCAAGAAACTTATCTTAGCCTAAGGGAGATCTAAGGGGGGAGGCCAGCAATACTTGCCAGCTCCCAGAGCACCAAAGCAAGGAAGGTGTTGCCACTCCCAGGGAAAAAAACTTATCCTCCCCCGAGAACAGCAACAAGGACTAGTCTGGTAGATCACAAAAGAAGGAATCATCTCCACAGAAACCTTCGGTAGTGACCTAAGGAGGCTAAGCCACCTTTGTCTGTGTCAGGCCAGCGAGGGAGACTCTACCCTAAGCCAGACAAGCACAGACTCAGACTAAAAAACGGATTTTGAGCGAAGCGAAAAATCTATTTTTGGGTGAGATAGCCATGGCGTCCTGATGGAAGGTTCCTTTTTGGTAGCTTCCTTGGGTATAAGACTACTAAGATATTCCCAGAGAATTTAACCACAGGTTATCACAGAATTCTAACTTCTGGAGCGAGTATCTCAAAGGTTTCCCTTTAAGACATCGTATATCAACAGGGGACGCATGTCTGAACGCGCCACATAGCTATCTTCACCCCGAACAGAGTTAATGCTTCGGTGTGTAAGGGCTGAGAATAGCTGGGAGCCGCTCCACAGCCAATCTCACTCGTGGCTACTACTGATACTCGAGACGTAAACAAACGGGCGCCATTGCTCAAATGACGTCACGCCCGTCTTCATCCTGAAGCCAGTTGCTGCCCATCACCATGATACAGTAGCACAGGGTGGGAACAAAAACTGGACGAAGTAGTAGGGAGGGTCCATCAGGACGCCATGGCTATCTCACCCAAAAATAGATTTTTCGCTTCGCTCAAAATCCGTTTTTTGGGCTCAAGCCATGGCGTCCTGATGGAAGAGTACCAGAGAATCAATGTATCGTGGTAGATTTTCCCCTAGTAGTAAGTGCCAAGGCATTGACAAAACAGCATAGTAATCTTTGATAAAGAACCATAGGGAAGAAGCATCCTGCCCCCCTTGGCAGTGAAGTTCCCATGGGCTATGCCGACGTCAAAGTGGTATTGAAGGGCTATTCATCCTGATAGAAGAACTTGAAGAACTTAGAGATGAAGCTGAATGTTTGGTATTTGTATAGGAACATTCTGAAATTAGACCAGTGGTGGTTGGGCACTGTGTATTGAGTTCATCTCCCGGGTATCAAAAGTAAGTATTCGTGTTGGAACCTTACATAATCAGAGTGAATATAAATTAAGATTAAGCATCTTAATTTCTTCATAACCATAAGGAAAAGGGGGAATAAATAAAACTATGACAGGTATGTATTTCATAGTAAGTGGGAGCTGATTGAGACGCACAAGTAATAAAATAGAAATTTTATTTCACAAATGCAGAAATTGATTAATTTACAGCAATAAGTAAAGTTCATTTACAGTAATTATAATGTACATAGAAATAAAGGCTTGCTCTTGAATCTGAAAAGGAATTTCAAGATTATTAGTAGGTACTCGTTCTCGAGGAACGCAAGTCTTTGATTAAAAACACATCATGCTCAGGGCATGCGGCACTTGTGTGACACTATGACATTTCACCTGGGATAAGAACAGTTATAAAAGCACTAAGTGTTTTTCGACATCACTATGAATCGCTCGAGGGTCAACATAGGCACCCGAAGAGTTAGAGTCCCAAGTAACTCACTGTTCTACGCAGAGTTAGGTGCAGGTTTCATAACACTACCTGCGGCTACCACAAAATGTTTGACTTCGTGCACTTGTTTCGCATAATGTTTAAAGAAAACTCGCGAGGACTTCCAGCCCGTGAAGTTTTTAAGGCTTTCAAAGTCCATGCTCTGAAAGAAATTCAGAGATGATGCCACTTTTCTAGGATCATGACCAGCGGGTGTACTGTTCGGATCCGCTCTGCGAATGAAGTAGGTGATTTTCGCTCTTAATTGTTTCAGTGACAGGTCCGCTGCCCGATGTTTCTCCTTTGAAGAGTTGGCCTCCACCAAAGTTTGAAGTTCTGCGAAGATAGACCTTGAGGCTCTCTACTGGACATAGAGAGGCATCCTCCTTCAGGGGGCATATTCTCCAAGGGCCCCATCTTTTGGTGGGTAATTCATTTTTGGCGAGAAACGTCGGATCAGGGGAGAGGGTAACTTCTCCTGCATCGGTAAACAGGATGTGTCCTTCTTCTCTTGATAATGCCACTATTTCGCTGACTCGAGCTCCTGAAGCGAGAGCAAATAGAAATATAACCTTCTGAGTCAGATCCTTGAGAGGGCATGAACATTGTCCAAGTTGGAGGCAAAATGGAGTACCTTGTCTAGTGACAGGAGATCGGGTTTCGGTGGGGGGTGCTGGGCGTAGGCGAGCACATGCTTTCGGTAGTTGTTGAAGATGTCGTTGGACAGATCAATTTGGAAAGCATATAGAATTGGTCTAGTCAAGGCTGATTTGCAGGTTGATATCGTATTGGCTGCTAATCCCTGTCCATGAAGGTGAATAAAGAAGGACATGCAGAAATCAATCGTGATTTCTTTAGGATTTTTTGTCTTCGACAAAAGGAGACCCATTTCCTCCCATGATTCTATTTGCCGTCTCGTGGATTCGGTCTTGTATTCCTCTAGGAAGTCCAGACTTTTCTTGAGATCCCAAACCTCTTCTTTGCGGCTAGGGAGAGAAAATCATGAGATGAAGGTCCTTGATTTTCGATGATGAAGCGAAGACAGTCGACTTCTGTACTTGTTGAGAGAGAACTGGGCCCAGGGAGAGGGATCAGCTTGGGCTGCAGCTCCAGGACCAGGGGGTACCAGTTGCTCCGGGGCCACTTGGGAGCCACTAGGGCCGCTGTCCCTTTGAAGGTTCTCAGTTTGGAGAGGACTTTCAACAGAAGGTTGGTGGGGGGGACAGGTAGATCTTGGACCATCTGTTCCAGTCCAGTGACATGGCATCCACTGCTTCTGCTTTGGGGTCCTCGTACGGGGCCACATACAGAGGAAGTTGATTGTTGTCGCTCGTTGCAAAGAGATCTATCTGAAGTTCTGGGACTTGGTGAGAGATGAAGGAGAACGATCTTGCGTCTAGAGACCATCCGACTCTATCGGGTTGTCCGAGATAGAGCATCCGCTGTCACGTTGCGGAATCCTTGTAGGTGAACT
>NC_090758.1:43985573-44000573 GCF_036898095.1 Palaemon carinicauda
CCTTCATCGCAGCTTTAGAGAATTTACGTCTATTAACGCAGAGGAAACAGAGTCAATCAAAAGTCTACTCAGCAAAGGGTAAGTTTTGCCTTTTCCTTTGCTTTTCTGACAGTTATTCTGAATATCAGCCTAATTCTTAACTGATATCATCAAATATATTTATGAAAAAGATAGTGATACATAAAACCACAAACACACACACACACACACACACACACACACACACATATATATATATATATATATATATATATATATATATATATATATATATATATATATACACACACACATATATATATATATATATATATATATATATATATATATATATATATATATATATATATATATATATATATATGTATGTATGTTAAGCGTAGTTTTAAAGAGAAATGAAGACAGACATGAATAATTAGGCTACAAACTTTAACACAATCCTTTATATTACCAGTATCATCATCATCATCATCATCATCATCATCATCACGATCATCATTAGATTCATTATAAAAAAAGTCTCAAATTTATTTTCCTTCTCATTTATAGATGATATAAATTTCAATATTCCACCAAATTATTCCTTTTTACTTTTCATTCTTATCATCATCATCATCATCATTATCATCATCATTATCATCGTCATCGTCCCCTTAATCATCTTAATCATCATCATCATTCCACTTAATAAAATTCCCGATCGAATCTAATAATTATTTCTTTCTTTTCTTCTCTTTGGAACAGTTGTGAGGAATACACAGGCATCTGGAACCCAACGTTTCAAATCCCTCCAAATGTGGAGAATGTCTGGGTGAGGCTTCCGGACCAAGTCAGCCTCGACGCCTTTTGTCGATCTTTGCCAGAGGCAAAAGAGATTCAAGTTTTAGGTGAGTTAATATGAAGGACGACAGAATATCTGTCTTCCTTTCCTCTGAGGGACTTTATAATATCTCGCCTTCTTCCCCTTATCCCATTCCTGTCATTTGTTCGGTTAATATTGTTATTATCATTATTTCTATTATTGTAACTATCATATTATTATCATTATTGCTCTATATATTGAGAATTTTATATTCAAGGCTCAATCAAGTATCTTTTTTTTTTCTTAAATAGAACAATATTGTTTTCATCTGATTTGAAGTAATTTAAAAACTTTCGATGCTGAGTTTTCATTTATTTCCATTTCTATATAAAAAGGAAATGATTCAGTTTAAAGGTGACATCACTACATCACTATAGTCACTATTGATTTCACAAATAATGATATTAATGATGGTGACAGTAATGAATAGTAATGATCGTGATGGTAATGAAGAGGAAACCAGAATCGGGAACAGCGATAGTCAATCAAGGCTCCTCCTGACTCCGTCTTCTTTCTGCGCTGATTGGTTCTATACTAAAATATGGGCGGAGTCATTTGATCTCAAGAACCAATCACTGAAAGGGACATAAAAGTATTATCTTGACCAATAATATTGCGATAGTCCAATAAAATTGTGTTGTTATAGGCTAAGTTTCTTTATACAGTGCTCAATGCGAGGGTTTCATGAGGAGACTGTTGTCATCCCTTATAATGATAGAAGCTGCAATGCTGGCGTGCACACACATTGGCTCACACACATCCATTAACTAACGCACACAAGGATATTGACTCACGCACGTACACAGATTAACTCGCACACACACATCAACGCAAACCCATAGCTCCTAACTTTAATAATTTCGTCTCTAAATTCGTTGTTTCAGTTATCATTATTCCTATTTAGTCTTTTCCTTTAAAATCTTACGAAAGAAACAATTAGAAAATGTTTGGTTGTGATTTTCATTTTCCTCAATGTTGTTGTTGTTGTTGTTGTTCTTCTTCTTCTTCTTCTTCTTCTTTAAACCTTTTTCTCTTTCAGGGATTCACTTTAGTGTCAAGGATGTCAGCAGCGTCAGTCACCCAATTCCTTTCTTGAGGGAGGATCCATTTGTCTTTATCTATGTCAGCGATGTCCAGGGAGAAGACATCGAGAAGGTTGGGGACATCCTTCGGGCATTGCAACCACAGGATGCAAGGAGGTGAAGAGACATCATTCCTTAATGAGAGAGAGAGAGAGAGAGAGAGAGAGAGAGAGAGAGAGAGAGAGACTATATGATTATCATATTAATTTGTTGAACAGAAAATTTGATTTGAAATAAGAATGTGAATCGACATCAGATTTGGAGAAAGAAAAATCTCATAGGCCTATTAAAAGAAATAGTCAATTATTAATTATTATAGAAATAGAAATAAGTTTATCAATTTGTACACTTTTCAAATGTTACTTAAAGGTTTATTTCTATTTTCAATCCATATCCTATTTGATATCATTAAAAATTAATTGCAATACTGTGTACGTGAAGGTGTGTGTGTGTGTGTGTGTGTGTGTGTGTGTGTGGAGGCACTTGTTTATCTTAACAAAACAAGATGTCAATAAAACAATAATTAAAAATATGATTGACATCATTTCCTTTTCTTTTCCTTTCATTTCATCCGATTTTCCTTCTTCTTCTTCCCAACAGATCCTTCTCTTCAATCTTCTTTCCTCGGTGTTCCAAGAAGAGGAGGAGTCCTCGGGATTTCCTCCTCCCAATGATGAACTCCTTGAAGGGAGTCAGGGTGAGACACTTCATCTGTTTCCGAGAAGATGAACGACCAGATGACGAAGCCTTAAATAGAGAGATGGGTCTTAAGGCAAAGAAATTCACCGGATGTAAATATGGTGTTAGATGGTGAGTTTGCTTCTTCTTTTTTTCCTTCTTCATCTGTATTTTACGATTTCTCTCTCTCTCTCTCTCTCTCTCTCTCTCTCTCTCTCTCTCTCTCCTCTCTCTCTCTCTTTTAACATTCCTCTTAAGCCTTTCAGCAGACCATAGGCCTAAAAAAGTAATCTATATTATTAGGTCCGGTAATTTTTTATATCATAGGTCATATTTTTTATGGTCTTCATTGTATTTAGGCAGAATCTCTCTCTCTCTCTCTCTCTCTCTCCTTTAAGCAGACCATGGGCCTAAAAAAATGGTTTATTCTATAAAATCCGGTAATTCTTTTTATATCATAGGTCTAATTGTTAATGATCATCACGCTATTTAGGCATCATCATTCTCTCTCTCTCTCTCTCTCTCTCTCTCTCTCTCTCTCTCTCTCTCTCTCTCTCTCAGTAGGTGATGAGCCTAGATAACTAATCTGTATTCATAATAAGCAAGTTTCAAAACTATTTTTCTTTTGGTTTTGGTCTAATTCTTATCAGTTTTTTTTTTTTTCCTCATTCGGTCACTTGATATTCCTTTGTATCTTCATTAATCGAAACAGAGACATTTCCAGAGAATGTCGTTGTGTGGATGATAGAGAGGTGTTGATGTGTAGAGTAATTTCCACCTCATTATTATCTTCACTTTTTCTTATTATTCTGATTAGAATATCTGATTATGTTTGTTTGAATCTCAGTATTTATGATTCCCTTCAATTCTTTCCTCACTTCCTTCAGTTCTCATCATATTCATCTTCTCCTTTCTTTCACTATCATTATTATTTCTTTCTATGTAGAATAAAGATTTCCTCATCATATCCTATGCCATTTTTCGTTAGCTTTTTTGCTGAGTCATTGCAAACGACCAAAGTCCATTTCATAATGTTTTTTTCTTCTTTGCTCGGTAGGGTGACTGATGCAGAGATGTTCCTTGATATCGACAGTACACTAATTAGAAGACGTGCAATATCTCTTATAATGAACCCCGAGGCGTCATTTGAAGAGAAAATGGAAAAGGAGTGCAATATCATCTGACCCTTTTGTTGTGAAACATATGTCTCAAAATTTTTTTCACCAAATTCTAATTCATAAACTGTCACTAAATTATTCAGGTTGCAACTTCTTATAATGATTAGATAACTTTTAGATCATTAAGGTCATTTCTTGATTGGAATGTGATTTATATATATATATATATATATATATATATATATATATATATATATATATATATATATATATATATATATATATATATATATATATATATATATATATATATATATATATATATATATATATATATATATATAATTGTTAGGGAACAATTAAATCTTTTCACAGAAATCTATTGTTTTTGAAAACTTTTATTATGTTCATTCTACTGTTTGTTCTCTTTTATTATATCTATTTTGGAAACTTTTCTTTTTTGTTATCATTCATATACAATTAATATTTTTAATTACCAAAGTAGTGTTTAACTTATATCATGATATATTCTTATCAAAATATTGCAAGTCTCGAATGTGCTAAGACTCACTCTAAACATTGTCTATTATCTATTCATGTAAACAAAATCTATTTAAGTAATCTTGACGAAGATGGTTGAGCTAATGGTAGGTAATATGTAATAGTGGAGCTCATCATAAATAAATCTGTGAATGATGAAAATTGTGTTTTCATCACCTTTCAATTTTTATTCATTTTACACTAATCTACATTGATAATGTCATATGATATGTCCCTGATGTTCCCTCAAGGCTCTGAACAGAATCTGTTCCCAGAAACTTGAAAGAGGGGAAATCTGTAGAGCAAAAGCTCTTCAGAAAAAGTCTCTCTCTCTCTCTCTCTCTCTCTCTCTCTCTCTCTCTCTCTCTCTCTCTCTCTCTTGGGAGGTGGACAGAGACAATATCCTTACGAAGTCCTTCAAAGGGACAACACCAGGCAATAAAAGAAAAAAAAATATCTCAATACCAGTCCGAAAGGTGAGTTCTTTGTGAAATCTCTTCTTCTGTATATGATTAGTTACAATATTGAAGTAAACTTATCAGAAGTAAATCTTTCTCTGTGAACTTATTTATTGAAATAAATCTGCTTTGCTGATCAGGATTATCATTATTGTTAGTCAATTTATTTCTCCATTTAATGATCATAGTAAAGGAACATCAAACTGAGCTGTTTATTGCAGAGATTCTGTCTTTTGTAAAACACTTGAACTTTGTAATGCCCTCATATATTGATGCTATTTTTAATTGCAGATCAGATGAACTGGTAGAACAAAAGACTGACTGACTGACTGACTGACTACTGACTGACTGACTGGTGTACAGGGAGATTGTTCATCGTCATCTGCTGGACCTAAGAAAAGCTGAAATGTTAGACCAACGTCTGTCAGACCCATTGAGTCAACATCTGATCAGAAGGGAAGGAACACAGAGCTGAAGGACATTGGAGAAGATAAACTTAAGATGACGTAGGATTTTTAAGGTAAGAATTTGGAGTTATTTCTTTTTAATGAAATATTTGAAATGAATAAGATAAGGAGTTACTACTTATGAAGAATTGAATGAAAAGAGCAATATTCGTAGTTGCTACTAATGAAATGAACAGGAAGAGTAATATTTCAAGCTAATATTTCTAATACAATTAATGAGAAGAGTAACGTTAACATTCATTACTTATATTCATATTGAATATAAATCTCGAAAAGAATTTATACGATTAGACTTAATTTCAATCTTCTTACATTCCAGAACTTCTTTTTTTTCTTTTACATAAAGGAATCTCACATTTGATTATGTTAAAATTATAATTTTCTTTATATACGCGTGAAACAGACAAAGGTAGAATACATAGAGTGTGTTTCTCTTCTTCTCATGCAGAAAAGGCAAAGAATTGGAGGGAGGAACACAGGTGTAATTATGATCAAACGTCTACAATAATTGCAGATTGTGGTTCTTTTTCTGTTTTGTCTTTAATTAGTTAGTTTTCACAGAGAGAAGTAAACATTGATTCTGGGTTTTCAGACAATTTGTTATTATTTTTAGATAATAATAGCTAAATGTATTTTATTTATTTAATCAATTTAGCATTGATCCTTAAGCGAGAGGCAGTTAATAGTTTGTTTTCCGAATTATATTTTTGTATGTTTTTATATTCTCCTTTTAGTGCTTGCTTCAGCTAGTCCTTCCTGGCAAAGTCCTGAGCTACACCTTACCCAGGGTTTCAGAGGACAGGACCGACAAGGGAAGCTCCAAACGAGGCCTCGCAGAACTGTGTGAATGATTTACTCACTCTGACTATGGCGGCTCTCCTCATCTAGGGCTTTTACTTAGGAGGATGGGCACTCTGCATCCATCAAGCAAAAGAGCGGAAGGGGCAAGTTTCTGTTAACGATTTTGCAGACATTATCTGCATTCTGGAACCAGAATCTGACATCAGAGTGCAGCTCCCAGAAATGTTTACATTGCTTATCTCGAATTGATGGCGGTAAGTAACTTTGGTGTTCTTTAGAGTCATCTTCCTCTTTTTTATATAGTACAGAATCATGTTGATTTAGTTGATCGATTTTGTTTGGAAATTTAAGATCAGATTGAACATATGTCACAGCAAGATTTCTGTTGCAGAGATTTTATCTTTTGCAATGCGCTTGAACCCTTTGATTGATACTGTTTCCTTTTACAGATCAGATGTACTGGTAAAAAAAGAAGACTGACTGACTGACTGAATATCTGATACACCGGGATATTGTTCATCATCATCTGTTGGGCTCAAGAGAAGCTGACCTATTAGACCAGCGTCAGTCAAAGCCCTTGAGTCAAATTCTGGTGAGAAGAGAAAGAACACAGATCTGAGGACATAGAAGAAGAGATAAAAAGTTGAGGTACGATTTTAAGGAAAAGACTTTGGAGTCACTTAAATGAATTGTAGAAAAAAAATAGAATTTCTATGTATTACTCCTAAAGAATTAAATGCAAAGAATAAAATTGTTTCCTTCTAAAAAATTTTGAAAAAGTTTTCTATATTATTATTATTATTATTATCATTATTATTATTATTATTATTATTATTATTATTATTATTATTATTATTATTATTATTATTATTATTATTATTATTATTATTATTATTATTATTATTCATTATAAATAATAACGTTAGAACCTTTTTATATTCCAGTACTTTCTTGTACTTAATTTGATATAAATTTTTCCTCTGTTTCTTTTAGGAGGAAGTAATAGTTAATGTCTTCCTTCAGTCAGCAGAAATAAAGGGAAAGAGGCAGGATGTCTCACTCCTGCAGTACAGACAGACAGACAGACATATAGACAGACACACAGAAAGACAGATATGCAGAGAGGAACACACAAGTAATTATTAACAATATTTCCATTCCTCTCTTTATTGAAATGTCTACAAATAATTGCAACTTGAAGTGTTTATTCTGTTTTGTCCTAAATTATTCTGTTGTTTTTTGCTTCAGAGACAAAAGTAAACATTAATTTAGGGTTTCAAATATTCAAGTTTGGTCTTCAGAAAATCACTAAAAATTACTTATTTCTGATAGGTTCAGTATAGGGATTTTGCTAAATTGGTTTATCTTCTGTTATTAAGGAAGATGCATTTAACATATATTCTATAAAAAAATATTAGCTTTATGTTTATTGTATGTTTTCAGGAGAATTACTTGATGAATTTCTCTTTGGAAACTCGTCCATTTCCTACAATGGCGCTTGCATCAGCCTTTTTGTGAGAGGTCTTTCTAATACGTCAACCTTTTCTGGGATTTTTCAGGAGTCTGGGAAGTCTGCATCCAGCCAGTACTTGGGCAGCAATGGAGAGACTTTCTCTTGACGGTTTTTGAGACATCTTTACTATGAGCTGCAAAACAGCAAGAGGCTGTGCATGGCCAGATGGGCCAAAATATCCTCCTAAACAAGAGGGAGTTTCTGCATTCTGGAAATAGATTCTGACATCCGGGAGCAACACTAAGATAGGTCATCTCACAATGTCTTCATTCCTTTACTTCTTAGATTATATCGATGGTGGTGAGTACCAGACTCAGTCATTCTTCAACTCATCCTTCTCTAAAGTAACCTTCCTCTTCTTTGAATAAAATCGCTTATTTGCAACAAAAATAATCTGCACAAGATTTATTGCTGGAAGATTTGGTCATTACACAATTGATATTTCTCCTTTTTTCGTCTTGGGAAACATTTATGAATTTTGAGACTTAAAATGATGAACCCATTTGATTCTAAATTGTCTTTTTGAACGTTATTATTATTTTGATTAATGAAATAAACCTGTATTTTTTTCTTTTTGTAAATTATTCTTTCATAAAGGTAAAGGAAAGCTAAAAGATACGACCCTTTATTTACTATCCGTCCCTTAAATTGCAATTTTATACCCACCGTGAGAAGTCTCTATCACTGGGATTATTCACTTGCCAGTTCACAGCGAGTTTTCTCTGCGCACCAGATATATTTCTCTCCTTGAGAAAAGAGACGAGGAAATCTGCTTCCCAACAAATCATTCTGAATCCGCTTGAGTGATCATTGCAGCTTCTTGGTTGATCGGAACTCGAAAGAACTCAACTGATCAGCAGTTTGTTCACTGTCTTAAGGTAAGTGTCATCGGTGCTTAGCATTTGATCAGCAGATAAGTGAAACGACGAAAGTAATGGATTAAGGGTTGAAGTAATAGGTTAAAGGGATTATTCACTAAGCAATACAAAATTCATAGCATTTAAAGGAATTAGTCTACAATGATATAAAGAAAAAATTGTGACCTATGAATATATGAGTATATAAATGTAATAATAATAATAATAATAATAATAATAATAATAATAATAATAATAATAATAATAATAATAGTGTTTTATGATGAGGAAGAGATCTAACTTTGCTTTTTGCTATCATTACAATATGTTAAACTGGTTTTGTTCTGTCCTACTGCCGAATAATTTATGTTATGGTGACTTATGAAAATGACTGAATTTAGAAAAAATAAAAGAATAGTAAAACATCGAGAAATAAGATGATAAATAAATCTGTACCATCTCAAAAAAGAGGATGTTTCTCTTTCAATTCTTCGTAGTTTTTTTTTATTAAGTTCTTGGCTTTAATTTACTCTCTCTCTCTCTCTCTCTCTCTCTCTCTCTCTCTCTCTCTCTCTCTCTCTCTCTCTCTCTCTCTCTCTCTCTCTCTCTCAGGTCTTTACTCGTAATACATGTAAAATTATTTATGTGGGAATTCAGTAAGTAGTAACAGTTTATCTCCTCTGAGAGCGTAGCACAGCCAAGTCCTCAGGCATCATATCAGCAAAGCAACTGACTCACATTAGACTAGAAATGTGTCATTTTGTGTCACCCACATAATTTTACGTCTCAGCTATCCTCATGAACTGGAGCCTCAAGTCAATTATATCTGTAATGGGTGTGAATGTCATAAGCCAATAGGGACCTGCATCAATATATGTCTCTGTTGCTGCTCACCATTCTAGATTCCAGTAAACAAGTATTTTTTTCCCTTGAAAATAATACCTACTATGCCTATTCCATTCACTACACATACACTCACTTCAAAATGAAATCAGTTACTGTGTAAATATTTGAAGCTGATCTTACAATCTGCATTTAGTATTCAGTAAGTGTACAGCATTGACTATTTTCAACATTAACTTGGAACAATATCCTTTGTGAGTAATATATTGATGTGGTTTTAGTTTCCCTTCCTAAAGTGGAATATAAAATTAGTGTAGCCTTGAAGCATACCCCTCATGGAGAAGGTGGGCCAAAGTATATGGTGAACGGTGAACTTAATTAATTTTCCATTTATAGAATTAATTTAAAAGAATAAATGACCACACTTCGGTACTAAACCATACCATCAGTGGACATTTCAGCCCCTTTTCCAGTCTGTTTTTTCCCTCCACTTGCACACGCACACTTTCAACAAAAGGTCTTGATCTATCATGTATCACTCCATAGAGTCCTCTTAGCGATTTCATTTCCACATGGCACATTATTACCTGTTCGTCCCTACATCCAGTCCATCATACAAAGATGTGCCCTCCTATTTTCATGGTAAACATATTTGTTAAACATCTCTTAGAGCCCCTATAAAAACATTCCTTAATTCCATAAGCTTTTAATTCATTCGCCAAAAATCCAACTTATCCTAACATGTTTCTTCCCACAGGAATCTGACCCAAAGAGAGAAAACTGTACAACAGTACAATTTCAGATCCTGATAACTGGCGGCAATTGAAATAAAGGCAAAAAATGGCAAGGTTTACAGTGCCCCAGGAAGCTCCTGCAGTATGAGGATCTCCACCTACCCACTGGTCTCCTCAACCTTCCAGCTCTATATATGCCACATGACCCTTATTCCACGAACACTACTACTCGCAGTAGTCATTGTGGGTGCTATCTCACTCCAAAGTATCATTGATTTGCTTTTTCTCTTTCACCAAGAGAAATTTATTATTTTGAAAATCATTATAGATTAAAAAAAATATATTTCGGCACTACTACCAGAAAACCAGAACATTGTCCTTTACCGTTTTGCTTTTTTGTCAGATTTTCTTTCTGTTATATATTTATGGCCTATCAGGAATTATATATGAAATGTATTTGTATGTCATATATTATTGTTATGTCCTTCAACACAATAGTATTTTTCTTTAATACAAATCACTGTCCATATAATGTACTATTTTCTTTATACAGTTCTGGCTGTACTATTTAGGTATATCAGTGACCACGATATGCATTAGTTTCAATATACATTAAATGCTATCTGGGAATATTATTCTGTAGACTTATATTCATATAAACAAACTGGATTGTATTTTTCTTTGCATTAATTTGAAAAATTAATGCTCTGCACCTGATTACGTAGCTCAATATACAATTTTGCTGAGAGATATAGATTTGACTGATAACATACTATTTTTGATACAATAAATTCATCCCTAATAATAACTGCGTTTAATGTAAACCTTCTATTATTACCATAAAGACATTAATTAAAAGCGGTATATAGGTGGTAAGGGTAATTTGTTGTCTTTGTTGTTTCCTTGTTATTTCCCCTCAAAAAATCTGAGTTGATTTCACAGAGAAATGTAACGTTATTGCAACCGACGAAGTCCCAATGTGATGGTCACGTAATGTTTACCATTTAGATGTACTTGCTGATTGAGAAGTCATACTTCATTGTTTGTCTCGGTAAAGCAAGGTGCCAATTCTCTCTCTCTCTCTCTCTCTCTCTCTCTCTCTCTCTCTCTCTCTCTCTCTCTCTCTCTCTCTCTCTCTCTCGCAAACTATTTCCAATAGGAGTTGAATAAAATCGTTGGACATTTGAAACACAAAACAACCTAAGTAAGTAGATCAGATTCTCTTCTCTCAGGAATACATTCCTGATTTAAACTAATAAATTTCCAGATTGAATCTTTAAATTTATGAATCATGTGTTTTCTCCAATATCTCTATAATTTGAGCTTTAGTTCATGAACTCAATATAGACAATTTTGATCTGTTTTCTGTCTTTATATTTATTTTGGTAAATCAATACATGTAAATGACGACATTTTTTTCCCATTGAGAAATTTCCCTTTGGTTAAAAAATGTCTCATCAATACAAAATGGCCTCCTTGGTCCCAGTGTCAATCTCTAAGACCCAAGTTCTACCCGATAGTCAAAAGAATTTGAGCTTCTTGAGAAAGTTATCATTTTGGTTCAGTAAGATACTTCACAAAGTGCAAGGCAACAGCAACAACAACAACACCTACAGCAACAACTGAATTACAATTAGTAATAATACTGACATATCTTTTTCCTAATTATGGTAATGATGTTTACTGGTAGGAATGAATAAAATTCAAAATATTCTAGTAACCTGAAAAGTCTCAGGGTCTGCACAACAACACTTTGGGTTTGTGGGCTGCAGGTCGCCCATGCCTGGATTAGTGGATGCAAAGACCCAAAAATCTTTCACCCCTTACTGTGATATAAATAAATATATTGGTGTAATAAGTTACTACATAACTCCAATATGATGAATACTTGAACTTATAAAATCTTCTTCACATGAATGGTTGACATTGGGAAGGCCCCTGTTTACATTGAGAGTTGTCTCTTGATAATCTTTTCTATAATCATTGAAGACACTTCTGACATGAAAAGAACAACAACAAAAACACCATCATAATAATCATTCTGAAATCACTCTCAAGCGCTAAATAGAAAACACGAACTCTTGATTTCTAAACTTTCAACACACCATTGTACATGGACAGTTCTTATAATTACAACATATCAGTTACATAATCCAATCGTGAAATCTGAAGAAACCAGACTAAAATCCTTTAATGAGACAATGACAATAATAACATCAATAATTACCCCTTTCAGGATTGCGAAAGGCATTATGACGCTACTTCTAAGTTATTATGCCTGGTAAGAGGATCGTTGCCTTGGGGACATTAGGACAATGTCACTGAGAGCAGAGTCTCCTTTCATTCAGTGGTCTACCAAGAGTTAGAGTGTGTGTCGCCTGCATTGAGATGGCCCTGCTAAATGTGACTCTTGGAGACGTCTTGGATGGCTCCTCCTAAATTTGACTCCCAAAGTCACTTGATGCTAGTTACACTGCACACGCTATCAGGTTGAAATGACTCACATTTTTGAATGCTCAAAATATAAACAAATTTTAAATTTTATGCAAACAACTATATTGAAATGAAACTGTGACTGGTTCTCAAGATGCAAAATTTCATGAATTATACTGTCTTTTGGTTTATGTATGTGCCATGTATAAGTTGGACTGAACTTGGCTCACACAATCATGTTCACATCAAAAAGGTTGACAAGATGACTACCGCTAACATCACCGTTCATGTAACACCCATATTTGGAATTCGTACAATATGAGTGGAAATTATCATTCATTAGGCATCCTTTTTTCTTTGCCAAGTTAAGAAAATGGTGCTTGGTGTTTTGTTTATATACTTTTATCGTCATTGTGCGAAAGAAGATTCACCAGCAATGTAATATGAAAGTGTCAAGAATGATAGTGGATAGTCTTGAGTTAAGAAAGTTTTGCTGTAATGATAGATCTTGCAGAATTAGGTTCTGATAGTTAAGGATTTTGTGGTTGAAATTTGATGTAAATTTCCAACAGACGTAACTCGAATATTATTTTAATTTTCATTGAAATATAGTACTGCTATTGTCATGAATGCTTACAGAAGTGATTTGTTATATATTGATCCATTTAAGAATTTCCCTAATTATGAACATCTAGCCCTGCCTTTGAAAGCCTAGCCAGCAATGTTTTAGGCTATGTAGGCTACTGAAAATATGTCTAGTCCAACAGGAAATACTTTAGGTTGTAATTCAAGGTTTAACATTTATACAGGGCTTAAGACTGGTAAACAATGATGAATGGATTACGAACTTGGCCAATTGGCCTAGGCTACCTGTTTAAAATTTGAATAGGCTTATCATATGAGCTATATATGTTTGGGATTTGTTATGCCTCTAAAAAGTTACATATGTTTAGGGCAGGCTATGCCTGTAATAGGATATACTGTAAATGTTGGAGTAGGCTCTGCACGTAAAAGGATTAAATGCTGGGGTAAGCTATGCCTGTAATATCACTGCGATGTACAGTACCCCTTGTGGATTTCATTATACTAGTGAATTATTTGGCTTTACTTCACCATTTTAGCTAGGAGGGCTTTGTCCCCTTGAAACTTCTCATGAATAAAATGTGTTGGCTATGAATGTCATGACCACATTAAATATTCTATTTGATTTTTAATACCTAGGCTATACTATGGAATTGTTTTGATTATACATCTGAAATTCTATGCCCACATCTGGTGAATTTATAGATCATGATTGCACATTTAAATTGCCTTTGAAGTTTAATATTTATTTTTTTATTCATTTTATAGTGGCTATTGATTTATGTGTTAATATTTTTTTAATGCTCACTTCATAATGGAACTTATTTGTTTGTTTTGAATTGAATAGTTTTGCCTATAATTAATTCCAATCACTCTATCTTTAGCATGTTTGATAACATTATCAAAGGTGTATTTGATTACTATAAGGCTATATGTAATTTTTCCTTCCTTTTTTTGCATTTTCCAGTTAAACCAGGATATATTTTGACCATAAGTCAAAATTAACAATCTTTTGTATCAAACACTACCTTGCCAGCAATAAAAATAAACTTTTAATGCACCAAGAAAACTTTTTTGTTATTGGCCTTCTATTGGTATTTTAAAACATATATATTCCCCTTACACTTTGGGTGTAATATTTGTAGTCCCCTAGACTTTGTCCTCAAGTATTGATCCCATTTGTGGACTTTTCGGTGATGCTGGCAGGATCACATATCAAGCTTCTGATGAAGACGTGTTGGTCATCTTCTCTGGTGTTGGCATAGGCCAATGAACAAAAGAGGCAGTTGCTGTCTCCTACAATGACCTTAACCAGAAGCTGTTCTCTGGAGTTTTTTTTTTTTTTTTTTTTTTTTTTTTTTTTTTTTTTTTTTTCTAATATTTTTTCCGGATTGGTCTTACTTCTTTTCAAATTTCAAGCATCCACAAGAATTGTTGTTGCAGTTGTCTTAAATGACGGAAGACCGACGCTTTTTTCCGGATATATACATTTTTTTTTTCATTTTCTGTCAATTCCAGAAAGTTCAGGGTACGTATTTGACCCAAAGAAACGTTATCACTTTCTTCTTTCTACTGAAGAGCATCACGACAATCAACTCAAGGCGCATAAGATCGTTGAATAATTTCAAACTAGGTCCATTTGATTGAGGAGTCATTTCAAAGAAGCGGAGAGTCGTCTGCTTGATATACCTGAAGCTAAGGAACACCTTGATGTGCCCATGACTGAATTCACTGTCTTTGAAGTCGAAGCTATCCTCAAAACTCTGAAACAAATGAAAAGCCCTGAATACGATGGAATAACTGCTGAGATGATATTGGCTGAAGATGAAATGACTTCCGGAATACTTACAAGATTATTCTATAGGATGTAGCGGGAAGAGGCAAAACGTGTTGAATAGGAGCTAGAAGTGTTTGTGGAAATGGCAAAGTCAAAGGAGACCTGACTGATTGCAATAATTACAGAGGAATCACACTTACGTCAATTATTATTATTATTATTATTATTATTATTATTATTATTATTATTATTATT
>NC_090758.1:44005573-44013073 GCF_036898095.1 Palaemon carinicauda
CTCCATTAATGTAATTAGTCCAAGCTCACTTGATTATGGTTTATTACTCTACGTCCTGAGTATCATCTAAACATCAAGGGGATATCAGTTTTGACAGTCGATATATGGTATCTTTGGACCCTAACGTGTGTATGGTTGTCCCATGTTGACAGACAATGCGACATCGGAACATGGGTTTTTCCCTTTATAACTAAAGGTTCGTAATTACACCGTACACAGCTACACTCTCTCAGGTGGGAGCCTTGTCTACTCGAGCACCAAAGACAACTTTCTACCCCTCCCTATCAAAATGCAATCTTGCTACAACAACATGCTGAATGGTTAGATTTTGTTGACTTGTCATGATTATAGAGTTCACATTCCTCTACATCTGGTTATTCATCAAGAAATGATTCTGTATCTTCTCTATCTAGTTATCTCTCAACCATATCTTTCGTTTTTATATTTGTCTTTCATAGTCCATTGTGAATCTGAAATAAAAAAAAAATCATTTTCTTACTTCAAAACCATAGACTAACAGAAAAATGTTTGATCAATTGACAGTAATATACACTTTTCTATGAGAAATTATCAACCTTTCAAATATAATAATAGCTAAGTAAAATAAAACAAGTATAATAATAATATACCTCTTGATAAATGATGTTGGGAATGGTGTGGTAGGGTATGTTATACCCCAGACGCAAATAAAGTGTTTACAGTCCTCACTGGTCAACAAGTAAATGAGTAGAGTTTTGCATTAGCTCAGTGGAGTGTGCTGAGAAATTGCTTGGATGGATAGCCCTATCACTGCTGCCAGATGTAAGATACATACATACATACATACATATATATATATATATATATATATATATATATATATATATATATATATATATATATATATATATATATATATATATAAATATATATATATATATATATATATATATATATATATATATATATATATATATATATATATATATATATATGTGTGTGTGTGTGTGTGTGTGTGTGTGTGTGTGTGTAGAAATCACGAAAGCTGGTACGTGATGAATATAAAATGTATTATAGCCACGAAAGGAAAAATGAAAAAGACTTGATTGGAGTTAGTACTTTCATCCACTCAGGACATTATCAAACTCAGCAATGAGAATACATATACAAAGACATCGTATTTATACTGGAGAAGGGGATCCAACAGCTGTCAGTTTCTTAATAATTCCGGAGAAGTCAGATTTTAGATAAAAGGATAATACTGGATTAACGGAAAACAGACCTGGGCTTAGATTCAAATTTCTACCTTGAGTACAGGAGATTAAAAATGATTCAACAATATTCCTTTGGAAATAGTCATTTACATGGATTACTTTTTCCGTCTTTGACCAACCTATTCTGTGACTTGACCCTAACCAGTGGGAGGCCAATCAGTCTGTTTCATTTTTCCTTTCGTGGCTATAATACATACATGTTCCCTCCTGTCTTTACTGTTATTGTTATTTTTCCCCAAAAATATCATATTTGAATATTAGAGATTAAATATATTCCTTAAATAGCTCAATTCCTGGAATTCCTAAGATGAGGTGGACAAAAAAATTCATGTATAAACTACAAAGATCCCACCTTAAAGTTGACGATCGTTGTATGGTTAATGCGTAGTTTATTTCCTCCTGGCGTATCAAGGACGAGGGATGGCGCTGACTGTAGTGAGTTTGACGAGAATCTGTTTTCAATCAGTGAAATCCTGGCACCTTTGTTGAACTGCACTCAAATGGATTTATCTGGCAGGACAGTCCTAACTGCTAAAATTCCTAGCCGACCAATACGATATATGGGGCATGGACCATGGGCCAGTGTCTGGAGGCACTTGTTTATCTTAACAAAACAAGATGTCAATAAAACAATAATTAAAATATCATTGACATCATTTCCTTTTCCTTTCCTTTCATTTCATCCGATTTTTCTTCTTTTCCTTCTTCTTCTTCCCAACAGATCCTTCACTTTAATCTTCTTCCGTCGGTGTTCCAAGAAGAGGAGGAGTCCTCGGGATTTCCTCCTCCCAATGGTGAACTCCTTGAAGGGAGTCAGGGTGAGATACTCCATCTGTTTCCCAGAAGATGAACGACCAGATGACGAGGCCTTACTTAGAGAGATGGAACTTATGGCAGAGGAATCCAACGGATGTAGAGATGGTGTTATTTGGTGAGTTTGCTTCTTCTTTTTCTTCTCCTTCTTCATCTGTATTGTACGATTTTTATCTCTCTCTCTCTCTCTCTCTCTCTCTCTCTCTCCTCTCTCTCTCTCTCTCTCTCTCTCTTTTAACATTCCTCTTAAGCCTTTCAGCAGACCATAGGCCTAAAAAAGTAATCTATATTATCAGGTCCGGTAATTTTTTATATCATAGGTTTTATTTTTGATGGTCTTCATTGCATTTAGGTGGCATCTCTCTCTCTCTCTCTCTCTCTCTCTCTCTCTCTCTCTCTCTCTCTCTCTCCTTTAAGCAGACCATGGGCCTAAAAAAAATATTTATTCTATAAAATCGGGTAATTCTTTTTATATCATAGGTCTAATTGTTAATGATCATCACGCTATTTAGGCATCATCTCTCTCTCTCTCTCTCTCTCTCTCTCTCTCTCTCTCTCTCTCTCTCTCTCCTCTCTCTCTCTCTCTCTTCTACCAACGTTCTAAACCTTTCATCAAGGGATGGGCCTAGATAACTAATCTGTATTCATTATAAGCCAAGTTTCTTAATAGTTTTTTCTTTTCCTCATTCGATCACTTGATATTCCTTTGTATCTTCATTAATGGAATCAGAGACATTTCCAGAGAATGTCGTTGTGTGGATGATAGAGAGGTGTTGATGTGTAGAGCAATTTCCACCTCATTATTATCTTCACTTTTCCTTATTATTCTGCTCATTATCATTTGAGTAGAATCTCTGATTATGTTTGTTTGAATATCAGTATTTATGGTTCCCTCCAATTCTTTACTCATAACCTTCAATTCTCGTCATATTCATCTTCCTCCTCCTTTCTTTCACTATCATTATTATTTATTTCTCTTTAGAATAAAGATTTTCTCATCATCTCCTATGTCATTTTTCATTAGCTTTTGTGCTGAGTCATTGCAAACAACCAAAGTCTATTTCATAATGGTGTTTTTCATCTTTGCTCGGTAGGAGGACTGATGCACAGATGTTCCGTGTGTAATTCTAATAGAGAGAAAAGGATGACGATCCCTGAGGCGACAAATAAAAAGAAGAGGAAGGAAAAGTTCAATAACATCTGACCTTTTAGTTGTGAAACAAATGTCTCGAAATGTTAATCACCAAATTCTAATTCATAATCTGTCACTAAATGATTCAGGTTTAACTAACTTTTGATAATGATTACATTATAAATATAACTTTCAGATCGTAATGGTCATTTTTTATAGTAATATGATAATGTATATATATATATATATATATATATATATATATATATATATATATATATATATATATAAATGTGCGTGTATATATTCAATTGTTAGTGAACAATTAATATCTTTTTACAAAAATCTATTGTTTTTAAAAACCTTTATTATGTTCATTTCACTGTTTGTTCTCTTCTCTTGTATCTATTTTCAGAACTTCTCTTTTGTTTAATCACTTCAATATAATTAATATTTTTAATTAACAAAGTAGTGTTTGACTTATATCATGACATATTCTTATCAAAATATTGCAAATCTTGAATGTGTTAAGATTCACTCTAAACATTGTCTATTATCTATTAATGAAAGCAAAATCTATTTAAGTGATCTTGACGGAGATGGTTGAGGTGATGGTAGGTAATATGTAATAGTGGAGATCATCATAAATAAATCTGTGAATGATAAATATTGTGTTTTCATCACCTTTCAATTTTTATTAATTTTATACTAATCTACATTGATAATGTCATATGATATGTCCCTAATATTCCCTTAAAGTTCTGGACGGAATCTGTAGAGCAAAAGCTCTTCAGGAAAAAGTTCTCTCTCTCTCTCTCTCTCTCTCTCTCTCTCTCTCTCTCTCTCCTCTCTCTCTCTCTCTCTCTCTCTCTCTCTTGGGAGGTGGACAGAGACAATATCCTTACAAAGTCCTTCAAAGGGACAACGCCAGGCAATAAAAGAAAAAAAAAATAATGTCACTAACAGTCTGACAGAGTGAGTTCTTTGTGTAATGTCTTGTTCTATATATGATTAGTTGTAACATTAAAGTAAACTTATCAGAAATAAATCAATTTTTATGAACTTATATATTAAAATGGATATTGCTTTGCTGCTCAAGAATAATATTATTATAGGTAATCAATTTATTTCTCCATTTAATGATCAAAGTACAGGAACATCAAACTGAGCTGTTTATTGCAGAGATTTTGTCTTTTGTAAAACACTTGATCTTTGTAATGCCCTCATATATTGATGCTATTTTCATTTGCAGATCAGATGAACTGGTAAAACAAAAAGACTGATTTTCTGACTGACTGACTGACTGACTGGTGCACAGGGGTATTGTTTATCGTCATCTGCTGGACCTAAGAAAAGCTGATATGTTAAACCAGCGTCTGTCAGACCCATTGAGTCAACATCTGATCAGAAGAGAAGGAGCACAGAGCTTGAAGGACATTAGAAAAGAGAAAAATAGGATGACGTAGGATTTTTAAGGTAAGAATGTTGATTGATCTTTTTTTTAATTAATTGTATGAAATGGATATGATAAGGAGTTACTACTTTTAAAGAATTGAATGAAAAGAGTAATATTTGTAGTTACTACTCCTAATGAAATGAACCGAAAGAGTAATATTTCGAGTGAATATTTCAAATACATTTATTGAGAAGAGTAACGTTAATATTCATTACTTTTATTCATATTGAATATAAATCTCGAAAAGAATGTATAAGATTAGACCTAATTTGAATCTTCTCACATTCGAGAACATTTTTTTTTCTTTTACATAAAGGAATATCAAATTTTATTATGTTAAAATTATTCTATCCGCGTGAACCAGGCAAAAGTAGAATACATCGGGTGTGTCACTCTTCTTCTCAAGCAGACAGACAGGAAGAATGGGAGGGAGGATCACAGGAGTGATTATGACCAATGTCTACAAAAAATTGTAGTTTGTGGTTCTTTTTCTGTTTTGTCTTTAATTAGTTACTTTTCACAATGAGAAGTAAACATTGATTCTATGTTTTCAAACAATTTGTTATTATTCTTAGATAACAATAGCTAAAGGTAAATATATATAATAATATAAAGGTATTGTATTTATTTAATCTATTTAGCATTGATCCTTAAGCAATAGGCAGTTAATAGTTTTGTTTTCCGAAGTATAATTTTATATGTTTGTATATTCTCCTTTTAGTACTTGCATCAGCTAGTCCTTCCTCGCAAAGTCCTGAGCTACACCTTACCCAGGGTTTCAGAGGACAGGACCGACAAGGGAAGCTCCAAACGAGGCCTCGCAGAACTGTGTGAATGATTTACTCACTCTGACTATGGCGGCTCTCCTCATCTAGGGCTTTTACTTAGGAGGATGGGCACTCTGCATCCATCAAGCAAAAGAGCGGAAAGGGGCAAGTTTCTGTTAACGATTTTGCAGACATTATCTGCATTCTGGAACCAGAATCTGACATCAGGGTGCAGCTCCCAGAAAGATCTACATTTGGTCTTCTTTAGAGTTATCTTCCTCTTCTTTGTATAGAGTCTCATGTCTACAACTCCCTTATTTTACCATTTTTTATGTTAAGTAATTGGTCAAGGCAAAATTATATTTATCACAAGTAAATAAGTTTTGATAAACTTACCTGTTAAGTGTCTTATGTGTAACTTCAATCCTGCAAAAAATTATATTTAATATTAAATCTATCTGCTTTGCCACTACACAATCTTATTAATTTAGTTGATCAATCTTGTTTGGCAATTTACGATCAGCATGATTTCTGTTGCAGAGATTTTATCTTTTGCAATGCGCTTGAACTCTTTAATTGATGCTGTTTCCTTTCACAGATCAGATGTACTGGAAAAAAAGGAGACCGACTGACTGACTGACTGAATAACTCATACACTGGGATATTGTTCATCGTCATCTGTTAGACTCAAGAGAAGCTGACATATTCGACCAGCGTCAGTCAAAACCCTTCAGTAAAATTCTGGTGAGGAAAAAAAAAGGTAATGGTTTTAAGGAAAAGACTTTGGAGTCACTACTCCAAATGAATTGAAGGAAACAAATTATATTTATTACTCTTAATTTTTTGTAAAAGTTTTCTATATTGTCAATATTATTATCACCATTATTGTTATCATTACTATTATTCATGATGAATAATGTTTTTTTTTTTTTTTTTTTTTTTTTCGAGAATCTACTACATTAGAACAATTTTGAAAACTTTTTATATTCCTGTACTTTCTTGTACTTAATTTGATATTAATTTTTCCTCTGTTTCTTTTAGTTGGAAGTAAAGGTTAATAATTTTATTAAATCAGGAGAAAAAAAGGGGAAAGAGTTTGGATGTCTCACTTCTGCAGTACACACAGACAGACAGACAGACAGACAGAGAGGAATACACAAGTAATAATTAACAATAATTCAATTCCTCTCTTACTCCAAATGTCTACAAATAATTATAACTTGAAGTGTTTTATTCTGTTCTGTCCTAAATTATTCAGTTGTTTCTGTTTCAGAGATAAAAGAAAACATTAATTTAGGGTTTCAAACATTCAACTTTATTCTTTAGAGAATCACTAAATATTACCTATTGCTAATAGGTTTAGTATATGGATTTTACTGAACATCAAGGAGCAACACTAAGATAGATCACCTGATAGATTGGTGGTTGTGAGTACCTGACTTATTCATTCTTCAACCTTATCTTTTTCTAAAGTAATCCTCCTTTTCTTTGCATAAAACCTCTTAAAACTCAAATATTCTGCTCCAGGTTCTCCTTTTCTCGTCTTGGGAAACATTTATGAATTATAAGACTTAGAATGATGAAGCCATTTGTCTCTGAATTGACCTTTGGTTATTGAGTTTTGTTTCATTATAAAAATTATTCTCTCAAACAGGTAACGGGAAAACTGAAAGATACAACCCTGTATTTATTATCCGTCCCTTCAATTGCTATTTTACTTGCAGGTTCACACCTGTTTTTTTCTGCGCACCAGATATATTTCTCTCCCTGAGAAAAGAGACGATGGAAGCAAATGTATTCAAATAATTACTTTGAAACAAACTTTGATCGATAAAGATCTTTATTAAATGTCAAAAAGTGAGAAAAGTTTATTGAATGAAAATGTATGACTATATTTTTGTTGACATAAATCATTTTAAAACGTTATTTGTGATAACGAAATGGCATAGTGAAGACTTAACATGTGTATATAATGATTTCATTATAATTTAATTATTTGGAATTGATGAGACTATAATGATTTTGATTCATCTCACCAAATTGATATCTGATAATAAACATTGGCTCAATTTCGCAATG
>NC_090758.1:44018073-44020573 GCF_036898095.1 Palaemon carinicauda
GGAAGACATTTGGTCTTCAGTCAGGTTGAAATCACCTTTTCTTTTGACAACCAGTGAAGAGTTTCCTTAATAAGAGACACATGGAAACATTATCTCTCTCTCTCTCTCTCTCTCTCTCTCTCTCTCTCTCTCTCTCTCTCTCTCCAATTTTTCCAAATAACTATTTTCTCTTCAGAAATTATTAGTTCCCCTATCTCTTTTTTAGTTATAATTTTCCCATTGGACCATTTTTAATTATTAGTTCTCGGCCCTGGTAACTGACTGGATTCTCTCTCTCTCTCTCTCTCTCTCTCTCTCTCTCTCTCTCTCTCTCTCCAACTTTTCCAAATAACTATTTTCTCTTCAGAAATTATTAGTTCCCCTATGTCTTTTTTAGTTATAATTTTCCTATTGGACCATTTTTAATTATTAGTTCTCGGGCCTGGTAACTGACTGGATTCTCTCTCTCTCTCTCTCTCTCTCTCTCTCTCTCTCTCTCTCTCTCTCTCCAATTTTTCCAAATAACTATTTTCTCTTCAGAAATTATTAGTTCCCCTATGTCTTTTTTAGTTATAATATTCCTATTGGACCATTTTTAATTATTAGTTCTCGGGCCTGGTAACTGACTGGATTCTCTCTCTCTCTCTCTCTCTCTCTCTCTCTCTCTCTCTCTCTCTCTCCAATTTTTCCAAATAACTATTTTCTCTTCAGAAATTATTAGTTCCCCTATGTCTTTTTTAGTTATAATTTTCCTATTGGACCATTTTTAATTATTAGTTCTCGGGCCTGGTAACTGACTGGATTCTCTCTCTCTCTCTCTCTCTCTCTCTCTCTCTCTCTCTCTCTCCTACAGGTAGCCACAAACTAAGTGATCAGGAATCTAATGATGAGGAATCTTCAAAGAAGAAAAAAAGGAGAAAGTTACTGTTGTCCAACACGAACAATTCGTGAACAATATGGCGAACTCTTTAACACAAAAAAGCCG
This sequence comes from Palaemon carinicauda, assembly GCF_036898095.1. Taxonomy (NCBI): domain Eukaryota; kingdom Metazoa; phylum Arthropoda; class Malacostraca; order Decapoda; family Palaemonidae; genus Palaemon; species Palaemon carinicauda. The sequence goes on from NC_090758.1 coordinate 44,019,038, forward strand.
TATTATTTAATCGGATACATTCTCTTAAGAGATGAGAGAGAGAGAGAGAGAGAGAGAGAGAGAGAGAGAGAGAGAGAGAGGTTTTATCTTTACTGTTTCTAGTGACGTATTTACAAAAACTACTTATTATGTTTAGCTGTCAAAAAACCTTTCTTATGACACGCTAGGTGTAAATTTTTCTTTTAAATACTATCATGAATAGAATAAGAAAATGATTCTAACATAACTTATTAGAAATATGCAGAAAAATAACTGATTCCAAACATCTTTTTAGAGGTTTACAGAGATTCAGAATCCTCTTAACATACCTTTAAATAGAAGATTCATATATTCATGCAAATATACATGCAAACACTCATATATATATATATATATATATATATCCAATTGCAATCATTTTGGTCTAGATCTTACATATGAGAATATATGGATCAAAGTAATATACATTAGAATTCCAAAACATACAATACAGACATTTCGAAATCCCTATCAAGTCTCAGTGAATTATTAACAATATTAACACAATCAAGATCTGTTCTGTTTCAGCAAATGTTAAACAAAAATTTACTGTCAGGTGGTTTCTCTTGCCTTTTGAAATAGGGAAATTGGTCTGTTTGCTAGGTCCTCCTAGATGTTTATCAATACAACATCCTATGATTGAAGGATACATGTTACTAAGGATATTTTTACAAAGAGGAACTTCCTATTATAAAGGGTTACATAAAATTACTAAATGCAGTTTTTCAATACAATTCCTCTACCACAGATTAATACTCGCAATAGAATAATAGATACTAAATAACATTACCTCAATGAAATGTCTATCCAGAAAGATAATATTCATTAAGGAATTACTCTTCCAGAGGATATAATTTCACAAGGAATTGTTTCACATTACAGAGGAATTTCATATCTCTTTCAATTTTATTAAGGGAGATATAAGCCCAAGAATTATATAAACCTTTCTAGGTTAAGATACAGATACCAGAGAAAGAGAGAGAGAGAGAGAGAGAGAGAGAGAGAGAGAGAGAGAGAGAGAGAGAGAGAGTGCGGTGGAATTCCTGTAATATGAAAACTCCTTATTAAAAAAATAAAAAAAGTTTTCTATTTGTATAATTTTTCAATATAAGCCATGATGCATTAGTATTTCCATCTTGTGAAATCACCATTTGTAGTGTTGGTTGCCATCTGTTCCATCCTTTTTATACCATTTATCAGAGAGAGAGAGAGAGAGAGAGAGAGAGAGAGAGAGAAGCCCGCAACGTATATACTCTCTGAGGTTCAAGTTATATAACATTAGGTTAAACACAAAATATTTTTGAGGTTTAATTTCTTCGTTTTTATTTTTAGGGAATATTTTCATTGTTAGTAATATAAGTATTATGTTTATTTGAATAATATTTCAGGTTAAACATCAACAATAGATTACGAAGAATTATTTTAATATAAAAAAAAAATCTATATTTTGATTAAACTCATTTTTTAATTAGTGTTACTCAAAGTAAAACAAACTAATGTAATCCCAATTTTAAATTG
>NC_090758.1:44028073-44044360 GCF_036898095.1 Palaemon carinicauda
AGGATAAACTTGCGACATTCGATTTGGTTTTGAATCGAAAGTCAAGGAGTCTCCCATATTTTACAAACTAAAACAAATTTTATGCTTGGTAAAAAGTTAAGTTTCCACCCCACAGTATTCACAGCAAAGATAACTAAAACTCTTGTTATGACACGTCAAGACTTATTGGTTTTCGGTTTTTTATTATAGTGTCACATATTCACAACGAATCAATCTTTATGCAGCCTAATGTAAAATAATAACACAATGTCCATTAATAAGAAAAGGTAACCAAGAAGAGTTTCATCTACAAGGAAATGAAAGTGTCAAACACTATAAGAACAATGAAATTCAATTGGAGGAAGTTAATGAATCTCAGGTCGACTATGTGGGCTAGCAGATAAATTATATGGTATTCTTATACCGATAATATTACTGCAGGTAAATGAATGTTTGCACACCAGAATGATGATCCAAGTTTGATGGGAGATAGGGACTCTATGATAACAATTATTATAAGTTATAACAGCCAAAGAAAAAATCCCTGGCAAAATTCACTGTCAGCTTTTGTTGCTATATGATATAAATGAAATTGGTAGATCTTCTGAATAATCTTCTTTGATCTGAAAAAGATCAATTGGATACTCCATGTTACTCCATCATAAAATATTGAAAGAGATTCTCTTGAGTTTCTATCAATGTTGACAAGGTGCTCACATGCTCATCACTATATCCATAGATTCCAGAGAAGTCTGTCCACTGATCTTAACGCAAACACCAAATCCACTGTAGGAATCACCAAAGTTGGAAGAGTCCTAAATTCATCTCTACCTGCCTACTTGGAAATAAATGAAGCCAAACAGCTCCTTCCTGGTGCTACTTGATATTTAACACAAAATAGAAGGGGAAAACCAGAATCCTGAACATATTATTATTATTATTATTATTATTATTATTATTATTATTATTATTATTATTATTATTATTATTATTATTATTACTAGTTAATATACAACCCTAGTTGATAGTTATAGGTAGTAGGATGGCCAGGCACTAGCCTACCATTAAGATACTACCACTAGAGAGTTATGGGGTCTTCTGATTGGCCACACAGTACTATACTGGATCTTTCTCTCTGGATACGGTTCACTTTCTTTTTGCCTACACACAAACAACGAATAGTGTGGCCTATTCTTTACACATTCTCTGTCCGCCTACACCCGACAACATTGATATTACCAACAATTCTTCTTACTTCAATGTAATTGTTCAGTGGCAACTTTTCTCTTTGTAAGGATAGTAGAGACTCTTCAGCCATGGTAAGTAACTTTTCCAGGATAAGGACACTCCAAAATTATACCATTGTTCTTAAATTTTGGGTGTGCCATAGCCTGTGTACCATGGCCTTCCACTGTCTTTTGGGATAGAGTTCCCTTGCTTTAGGGTACACTTAAGCACATTATTCTATCTTATTTTTCTTCCTCTTGGTTTTTTAAAGTTCTTATAGTAGATATAGGACATATTTATTTTAATATTGTTACTCTTCTTAAAATGTTGTATTTTTCTTTGTTTCCTTTCCTCACTGACCTATTTTCCTTTTTGGAGCGCCAGGGCTTATAGCATCCCGCTTTTCCAACCATGGTCGTAGCTTAGGAAGTAATAATAATAATAATAATAATAATAATAATAATAATAATAATAATAATAGTTGTCAAAACAGAATGATGTAAGCACAAGGACTTCAATTGAGAAAAAATAAGGAAATAGATAAACTAATAAAGAAGCCCTGTACAATTGAAATAAAATATTTTTTGAACAACAATAACATTAAATTAACAGAAATATACAGGTGCTTATACCCTCCCAGAGGAAGCAAAAACCACCAAAGTGGCTTATTGCTCCTTCAAAAGGTAGTACAGGAAATTATTTTAGAATATGTAAATTTCTTCAAAAAAGTAGATTCCATCTCACCGGGTGATATATCTCGTCTTGGAAATAACAGTTTCCTCATAAGTGCCAAATCAGAAACACAATCTGTTATACTTTGCTATTTAAAGATAGAGAATGATAACATAAAGCTGGATATGAAACCCTATATAATCTTCAGTTATGGACGGGGAGGGGTTTTCAATAGCGACTTGTATGATTTTACGGAGGAAATACTAGTCATGTGTACTTTAACTGTATGGAAAGTGCATAAAGTCTCTGGAACATCAATGATTATCCTCACTTTCCAGGAGGCTGATGTGCCTTTCCATATTTACATAGAAAAGGAACTTCTTAAAGTTGGAACTTTCAAGCAGATGCCACTACAATGTTTTAATTGCTTTAGATGTGGGCATCCTTCTAAAGTTTAGAAAAAGGGAATAACAATGTGTCGTACTTGCTCAAATGTTCTCCCAGTAGAATGTACACTAAAGGCCATTTTTTTAAACTGCAATTTGAATCATAAATCTACTGACAAGAGCTACCAGCAATATAAGTTAAAAGAGGCTGCCCAAAATAAATTCATTAACGAACACATACGTGTGGGGCATGCCAACAGACCTTTGAGTAAATCAACTAGTTATGTAAAGGTATTGGAATCAGGAATAAAAATGAGGCAGAAGACATCCAACACACTCATTACTGACAGTATTCATAAAGAAGAGATACACCTTCTTCTGATAAAATTTTGCATGATAAGGCTAGAACATCACCTCCTAATGCTTTGCTCACCTCTATTAAACCTTTGTCCCCTCTCGTGCTATATCTTTGCCTGATTTAATGGAGGTCTCAAATAAAACCAAGTTATCAGGTGCACCTTTAGTGGGAAAAACACCAAAACCTGATAAATCACAACCTATTAATATGAAAAGAGAGAGAGAGAGAGAGAGAGAGAGAGAGAGAGAGAGAGAGAGAGAGAGAGAGAGAGAGAGAGAGAGAGATAGCTCCATCTCTCTCACCCCCATTTATTAAAAACACAAAAGCTGTGATATCAAATAGATATGATGTTCTGTATGTTGATATTTCAGAATAACAAGAAAACTACTTAAACAAATAAAAAATTCTAGTTGAGGTCCACTATCCCCCTCATGTACTAGGTAAAAAGAATATTGACAAGGTTAATGTAAAACCTAACTTATCAAGACCCACACTTAAGAATCGTACAGAAAATATTGTAAAATCCAATACTGACAATGTGAGGACTTCATTCAAGATGTCTTCAAAAGAATAATTCAGAGTTTTCTCCTCCATTTCGCCATGGAAATGTCAGGGTTTAAGAGCCAGATATGGAGAACTTAATCTTAATAGCATTCCTCTATAGTTGTGTCTATAGGAGAGCAAGCTTGATGCTAATACTCCATGTCCTCGAGAGTATGTTAGCTATAGGACACCATATGATCAACAAACAGTGAGGCATCTCGGAAGTCTTACATATGTTCGCCGAGATGTTCCCCAAATATCTTCAATTTTTACCCCTCTGCAGACAATGGTTGTATATAATGATGTAGGGAGAAAATACACAATTTGCTCTCTTTATTTGCCTCCCAATGACCTCTTTTATAATGATATGGTAGAGGTGATTCAACAACTCCCTCAACCTTTTGTCTTGTTGGGGGATTTTAGGAGGAGACCTCAGTTATGAGGCTATGTCTTAGCAAACAATATGGGCAAAATTATATCATCAATTGGGGATATTGAAGATGTGGGACTACTTATTATAGGAGAGCCTGCTCACTTACATGCTCAGACAGGTACCATGTCGTGCATTGACCAATCAATTGCAATCTCTAATTGCCTTTTATATTTCAATTTGAGGATATTAAATGATTGGCAAACTATTGATCATGCACCACTCATTATAAACATCAACAATGGTCAACATTTACCAAGATCGCCTTGATGGAATCGAGACAAGGCGGACTAGGATAGATTTCATGAGCTAAACGAAATTGAATGAATACAGAATAGTTTGAGGATATTGTTGATGCCATAGACTCGTTGAATGGAACCGTTCATACAGCAGGAGTCAATTCAATACTGCAAAAAACTGGGATATTCAAACAACAACCAGTCCCCCGGTGGTCTTCAGAACTAAATGTCCTGCACAGAGCCATAAGGATGTTTCTAACACGATTGCACTGACGCCATACTGAGGAGAAAGTGAGAGACTATTCTTCGTCGTCTCCGCGTTAGTCACACCCAGTTGACACATAAATATCTGATTACTGGCCAATACAGCCATATTGTGACGACTGTTTGGTGCCATTGACAGTGAAGCATTTGTCGACTGAATATCCCACATATAGTAATGATAGAAATAGATATCTATTTGAGGCTTCAGGGGAGGAATACAGGCTCATCCTTGCCAAGATTCTATGGAATGATATGTCCTATCATGCTAGTGGAATTTTTAGATTCTTATCCGAAGTAGATCTGAAATGTGTTTAACTTTTAAAATGACATTTTTGCTTCTAAGGTTTTAATTGAATACTGTTTTATTTATTATTTATGATAAACGATATTGACGTCAATGACCTTAGATGTCTGGATGCTAGAAAACCTTAGATCAATCAACTAATCAATTTCCAGGTACAAAGGTTTCCGCCAAAAATTCTTATGCTATTATAAGTTATTTTGAGAAACTGCAGGCTATTTGGAAGGCAAAGTTCTCAAAGGCGAGTGAGGACATTTCCTCTTTAGAGATTTCCTTTAATGCTTCAAATGTTCTTTTATTTCCTTCCATATCTGCACCTCCCCTTGATACACCAGTCGCTGAGGTGAGAAGATGCCTTGAGGTAATTCCCTTCCCAAAGCATGGTAGGTCACATGTCCAGTTGGCCATCACTGCTGATGAGTGTATGAGCAACTTGGACAAGGAAAGCCATTTCTACTTCGTTCTGCATATCATCAGCTTGGGAGCAACCCAACACCTTACGGGATTCTTTATCTTCAGATCCAGGGAGATCCGGATTTCATTCTCATCACTGTGAACGAGGAAGCTCACCTACGCCCTCGTAGAACCATGAACCGTCAGACCCAGGGAGGTCTTCTCCTACATCAAGTTGCAGGAAATATTCTTCTAGGCGTTCCTATTGTTATAGCGGGCATACCTGTTCAACTCAAGCATGAATCCAAAGTGTGGATCCACATCAACACACAATCACAAATGACTGTTGAACCACTCATCAAGCCACGCACCTGGACTCTCATCCCACAGGTTCTCTAGGGACTAGGGTCTCCTCTTACCAAAGGTGTAGAAGACTGTCTTCAAGGAGAAGCAGCCGGAATTGGTCCCATCAATCCTCAGACAACATTTAACCTTACTCAGGGATTCATTTGGAAGATAAGAGACCTAGCTGTTCATCTGTTATATCCTACCACAGATTTCCTTCAGACTCTCCTGTCAGATCCTGCAGATTTTCCAAACATTCTCGTAGTTCCTTATACAGTAGTACTGGGAGACGTAATACCCAAGACCATTCCCCTTCTAGTAGTAGACCTCCTCCGCCTACCAGAAGCCCCAGGTATTTGCAACGTTCTCAGCCGAGCACCCGGCATGATCCCAAGTCTCCTCATACAGTTCTTCCACCGACAATTGAGATGCTGAATTCTTCAGTAGACTTTGGGCAGCATCGGACAAATTTATAGCTCTTCAAGATGACGAGATGGATAATGTAGTTCGTGAGACTTTGATCCCATGTTCCTTAAGGAATTGATGAGTCTTTTCTGAGAATGCTTTCCCAGAGAGTGTTTGGCAAGTGAAGTATGTTTCGGCTTCCTCTAAGCCCTCCGTGAATAGCTTTGTCCAGCCCCTGGAGATGCAGAAGTTGGATAGATTACCTAATGGACACCGCCAGAGCCCATGGAGTTCGATCACTCGGGAATCAGGAAATGAGCTTAGGAAAGATGTCAGGTGGGACATATCCCATAACCCACCATTGCTCTAGGGAAGACCAAGAGATACCTAAAGCTGGAAAAAGATATTTATGGTTCACTTCCTGCATCTCTCTACCCCTCTTTTGACGATTTATGACCGTCATGAGTGAAAAGGGAACTTGCCATGTGTGGTATCATATTACAAGAGTGTAAGAAACTTGAAGCCTCTGTTACAAGAGTACAAGAGGTTGAGAGTATAATAGCCTGGTTGTGGTATGTATTAACTACCTTTTAGAAAGAATAATGTCATAGCTGATATCCTTTCCAAAGATTTTTCAGAATAAGAAGTCTTTGTTTTGTATATTCCCTAATCAACAAAGAAATTATTTTTTTTTTCTTTTTTAACACTATTGTTTTCTGTGGATGGAGTGTGAAGGAGGAAAGTTTTGCTGATATTTTGATGAAGCTTCATAGAATTTTTATTTTTCAGTTGAAAGATAAATGTTAGTTTTTACCTTGCTAAACTAAAAAAAAAGAAAGTGCTGTGTGTAGAGACATTATTATTGAAGAAATATATTATCAAAACAGATAAACTTATTTGTTCCCAAGGTGTAAGAAGTGACATGAGATTCGATTACAATAGAGTTTGCTCAAACCTGTCATCACCTCGCTACCGTTAACATTTGTAAACAAACCGAGCCTTGATGAAAAATGCTTGATACAAGATATTGCTGTAATCAGTAGAATCAGCATTTTTTGGAGAATTCAGAAACCAAGCATCGAGGAGTATTCCTGCTTATGAAAAAATGTCATCGTGGTCGACATCTACCGCGCTTTTTTTATTGCATAGCACTAGGTCTCGATTGCATCAAAATTTTGTTCTAAAATCTTCAATGTTGGGATTTAAGAGTGCTGTTGAGGAAACCAAGCAGGACGCATAACTGTTAAAATACTCTTGATATGGAAATGTTGACTTTCCATCGTAAATAGCTCCACTTTATGAAGAGATTATCCAGAGGAGATAGGAATAGACAGGAACTATGTTCTTAAGGGATAAGGACTATAAAAGACTCAAAGACTAACAGAGCAAGTTTCTGAACTTTCAATCAGATGACCAATGCCTATCTCTAAATTTTTGCTGCGTCTGAATAGAGACAAATTGTAGAAGCCTGCTCTCCCTGCATGTGAAGAGAAGTAACTAACATTGCAAGCAGCCTGGCCTCAGTTCTACACTCTTACTGAATTCTTGGAGAAGACTTCTGATGGCACAATTTGAAGCCATTCTTTTGTGATGTCTTTGAATCCTAAGTCATCGTGCAAATTTCACCCGAAGTTCAGCCGCCCTTTTGCAACGTTCTCAAGCCTGAAGCCTCCACACTAGTATTATTTAAGCAAGTATAGAAAACTATTCATCATTCCTCATGTATTATTTTCCCTAACTGAATGTTCCATTTTTTGAACGATATTTTTATTTGAACTGTCAGTTAAGTAACAGAATAAGCAACATTGATTTTCTTTAGGAATAAGTTTGTATATAAACGTGTTTTGTTATTTGATGAGATTGTTTTTATATTCCTTTCTCATATTTTATTGGTTATTGTTGTTGAAATATTATAGTTTAGATATTGAAAGAACCTGTAACGATTTTATGATCATAACACAGGAACTGTTACTTCTACACCAAAGAGTGCAGATTTAAGAGAAATCCACCACTTCTGCTCATGGACTTTTTACAGAAAGGGTTTCTTTTATGTTTAAATTGTATTCCTTTACAGTTAAAGCTCTAAGCTTAGTATAGTTCTCATAAAGAAATTCTAATATGGTAAAATTCCCAAGAGGACGGGCCTCCCGCCTCTACAAATAAGCATGTGTACAATTATCCTCGAACCTAATTTTGTGTTTCACTCGGTACATTAATACATGAAAAGACATACTGGTATCAATTATCTTTTATAGATCCCCATAGAAAGGAACAACTAGCTCAATGGTATTATACAATTGTAACCAATTGAAGGTCAATTGTTAATTCAAATTGTCATGTCTGCTTCAGATTTCATATACATCTTCCGTAAGAATGACACACCAGAGACAGCCTGCGCAGAATTCCCTAAAAATTAAATCAAAGCATGATCTGATATCTTAACTGGAGAAACCACTTTACTGGTTTTTAATACAAGGGGATTCGATTTATACAACCAGTTACCACACCTCTGAATAGCTTCATTTATGATTTCCTTACAGCCTCTTTGGAAGTAAAGTACAAAGCTCTTAAACCATGGCAATCAGTAGGTAAAACAGAATCCAACCACTCCCTATGGTGAGCATTGAAATCACTAACAATAACAAAAGACCCCTTTCACATTTCTTATATCTTACCCAAAATGATAAGAAAATTATTAAAGAAAGTATCATCGATGCCAGCATTTCAATAGATGGAACACAAATTGAACTTACTGTATTATCCTCCCACAAATTATTCTTACCTGAATCCAAAGGCATTGGTATTCATCGCAGGATTTATGAGAAGCATGGTACATAGTCTTTATATAACAGTGATCATACTTCAAAGTTATTGGCTTCTTGAAACCATTAATGAGGAACCCAAATAATTGCCCGATGACTGAATACTAAATATCTGAACATAAAAGAATAGCATACTGTTTAGTGGCAACCGTTAGGTTTAAAAAATTTGCATACAGTCGACAAATATTGCAATACAATAGACAACAGTGGCGAAGTCTAATATGTAATATTCGCCGATTTTGCTCTATAAAAACGAAAAAGACTTATGATATTTAAAAACTAAATTAACAGTAATGAGAACATAAACAATATGTACAGAAATGGATATACAGTGATTGATACAATCCATACTTTTGAGTCTACCCTAGAAGTTGAATAAAATTGGTCAACACGGTAGATCCAACACACTCTGCAAGTATAAGTACCTTCCAGTATAGCCCCTTTCACTAAAAGGTGGAGAGTAAGGATGGATTTAGAAAATAATACTTGTAAGGAAGATAAAGAAACAAATAAGAAAATGCAACCTCTTTATAAAACACCAGGTATCCATGGCATTTCTATTAAGTCTGCCCAATACACCATTTAAAAGTATCAAAAGGAAGAGAAAAAACACTGAGTTTACACTTAAAAAGCTATAGACCTCTTACCCAAGACATCCGGAGACTATGGTAGAGAGGCAATGTTACTATCCAAGAACAGAGATAAATGATCTAATTTTGGAGTGTCTTTCTCCAAGAAGAGCAGCTTACCATAGCTAAAAAGTAGCCACTGGACTATTACAGTGCACTAGTGAACCCATTGGGTGAAGAAAAATATTTTTGTAATCTCAGTATTATTAGGTGCACGAGGACAGAGAAAAAAGTGGAAAGAATAGTCCTGAATATTCGTTGTGCTGGTGAAAAAAAAAAAAAAGTGGCAATGACCAAAGAGAGGATCGTGGCAGGCAAATGCGCCAGTGATGTTAATTATATTTTAGTAACATGCAGGACCTTTGGACAATTCCATCAAGATTGTCCAGTAACTTTATAGGTCTCTTTATAACATGTTAAATTACAAGGATTATTAATTTTACTTGAGTAGTAATATCCTGTTATACTGGAACTATCATCACTTCCCGCAGGATTGTTTAATCTTTGTTTTCCCTTCATCTGAAGAGGTACAAGTACCAGGAACAACAACTACAGGGCAGTACCATTACCATTATATGTAAGCATGAACAATGGGCACTTTGGCAGGATATATTGGATTTTTTTTTTTCGTGTGTGTGTTAATGAGATCCTTTATCGGAACAAGTAACATGTTCGAGAACTTTGATTACCTTGCAGTAACAGGATCATCCTCTGCATCAGGGAACTTTTCGTTGTCCTATTAGAATTGTTTGTGATATTATTTTGCTTTAACAGAAAGCATAAAATTAGCAGGACCATTAATTACAAAATGCAATCAAGTCTATGTTCTTTACTCAGGAACAAAGTATACTTCAGGCATAATTGTCTAGGTTTTTTTGGAGGGGATTTATCAGAACCTTTAATATCATCAGGATTATCATTTACAACTTGGTAACAGGAACTTGTTCAATAAGCAGCAACCCTGCTTACTTTTGACCAGATTTCCAGGGATTTTTTTTTTTGGGGGGGGGGGGGTTAAGGGATTATAACATGAAAAAAAATGTCATTAATTACCCCACAGTACCTGAAACATACTCTATGTAAAACCCATTGGAGCTTTCAGCAAGATTATTTGTGATTTTTCCAGTCTTTCAAGTAACATGTTATACCAATTGGTATGGTAATTACACTGCTATGCATGTTGGATATATTATCATATCCAGCGAAATTGTCTAAGAATTTTTGTGGCTATAACGAAACATATAACATCACCCGGAACATTATTACACAGCAGCCCCATTTACCTTTGAAAGGTCGATACCATTTTTTGATCCTCCCTGGTAAGAACTTACAGGTCTGTGTCTATACTGAGTTGACAGTTAGATATTTGATTCTAAGAACACACTCACTTCCAGTCCTTTCCACAAAATCTTTTGAAACATAAATATTTTTATTTGTAAGGGATTGCTATACCAACACTTCAGGTTTAAACGTAAGTGTGCACAATATTTGGTGGACTATACTAGGACCAAATCAATTAAGAAACCACGTGCTTCCTGGCCCATGAGACGGTCCCCTGAGAATATTTTGCAATGGTCTCCCTCTAATCTCTCTCGTCATTTCACCAGTGATGTGGGAGATGACATACTTCATAAAGTCAACTGATTATCAACCCATGAGACTTGGAAGAATTACAAGATTCTCACGGTGCATGATGGGAAGGAAATAACCTTTCTTGCACACCAGTCTGCAAACCAGTGGGCCAATTGGATTAGGAGGTGGAGAAATGCCTTGCTGTAAACAATCTTAAAATAAATGGCTGCCTCAACCATAAGGTGGAAATAAGCAGTACCCTATAGCACAATGATGAAGGTGGTGACAAAAACTTTTATTCCTGATACACAAATAAGGGAAGGTACGAAAATTCGGAACTATAAATAATATAAGATAAATTTAAAGAAAATAAGATGCCACATTCATTCATGGTGCAAGAATGGAGGAGCATGAAAAAGTTGGTATCTAAATTTAGACAGAAAATAAAAGTTCACCTTTATTTTTTTGGAAACAATGAAGAGGTGGGGGGACAAAAACTTTGAAGAAGAAATAAAATAAGATAAGTTAAAACAAAAAATTATTTTATGGGGAAGATTAGGGTTGCACTAAAATTGGGAACTAAAATAAACTATGATCAATTTAATCAAAAGGTAGAATGGAAATTTCCATTTCCTTTAAGATTAAAAAGATTGGTCTATCATCAATGTGGAAGAGAATGAGAAATAAAAGAAACAATAACATTACTTGGTCAGCGTGTATGAAACATGTGACTACTCCACCTCCCTACAGACACTCACTCCACAGTTAATTTTACAGTTCGTTAATATTTGTGTTTATGTTTATTTTTTTAATATTTCTTTTGTTAAAGAGTCCAATTAAAGATAAAGTAAAAGATACTTGCATTTTACAGACATTTGTCTGCAAGTAAGATTCAAGGTATGGTTTTTTTTTTTTTTTTTTTTTTTTTTTTTTTTTTTTTTTTTTTTAAAGAAACCGAGCTCATCCTAACCCTAAAAAAACTAGGAGGTGTCTTCAACTAGTACCCGTGAATTTTTTTAGCTGGCACCACCGTATCATCTTGTAGTGGTTTTGATATGCAACAGGATATCTTTTATACTAATCTCAGAGTTTCTGACTAGCACCGCAGTTACTAGTTGGTGTGTGCGCTCTCTTTAGTCTGAGGAGGTATCCTAATCATGTGTCTAAGAGCTAAATATCACTAACCATCTCAACTTTATCACTCTACCGGTGGACAATGAATCAGGATAATAAGGTATGCCCCCATAGGCTAAACTAAATCGAAATACGAGAGAAAGTTTTGACCAGCCTTGATCTGTACATTCATGAATAAGTAAGTTTAGATTACCGACGTTTCATAATGCAAAAAGAAATAGGAATACTCCTATGGGATCACTGTACACTACTGGATTTTGGGCTGTTTTGGAAAATGATGAACCAAGCGTACATTCGCTAACCATCTATAAAGGTTCTAGTCGGCAGTTGAGTTCTCTGCAACACAGTGCTCACAAGGGTAAGGAAAAATACTACTTATCACAATGAGCCCAATCCAAGGAGGAATCCCTGGGTAATCTAAATCACCCAACTAACATATCAGAATTTGCAGTGATGAGGTGAGATCATAAGCTCCAACCCTTCCCTACCCTAAATTGCCATGATCAATAAAAGCAAGATTACTCACCGTCTTCTTTTGTAACTACTGTAACTGTGAAACCCGTTCTTATTTATTTGACTGACCCTGAATGTACCTGTTAGAGAAAGAGTACGGCTCCCCCTTCCAGAAGGCTGAGACCACTTGCTATAGTTCAAATGGAACTTTTCATCAAAAGCTTGCTCCAAACAGTTATCTTTGTCTTCTATTATATACAGAAATGTCCTATGAAATAAGGGAGAAGGGAGAAATAATGGTAGAGTATTAGAAAGAGTCTAGGCTTACTCTCCTTTTGCTAGCCAACCATTATTCCATGCTCTCACAGAGAAGTCATGAACTGGTCACTGAGAATGACAGTTGAGGCAAGCAGTATCCACTGTATGAATAATATACCTTTCTCGGCAAAGAGATACAAGTGATAATCTGTTTGAATCGATTATCTCTCTCCATAAAAACAGAAACTATCAGAAAAGTTGACAAGATACAATCACGGTTCATCGCCTTTCTGATTTGAAAGCAATGAAAATATTTTTTGTATGGTGTAATATCTATTTTCTTACTGACCATCAATCTATATTAAAATATATTAAGAAATAGTGTATGAATGTAAGGGGTACTATGACAATAAATAATTTGGATGAATTTGATTTTAGGTTTGAATAAGAAATATAGTATGTTTAAAAGTGAATGTCTTTCTGGAATGATAAAAGTGGTAAGTATGCAATACTGTGTAACTGTGCATTTGTATTTTGAACGGAATATCCCAATGAAAAATAGGGAGTCGCACAGCACATGCTTCACACATGCTTGTAAACTGTAATGGTATTTCCTTTTCTATATATCTCATAGAGATAAAAGACCATATTTAAGCTTGCCTTTTCATGCATTAGCTGGTTTGAATTTGTATATAGGCTCGTTGTATTTCCAATAAAAGTTTATTGGCATTCATCTAGCAACTCTGTTATAACAAAAGGGCCAACCTTGTTGACAGACCCCAAGAAGGGTTGGTAAGTGAGAAACTCCTGGAGTGGTTCGAAGATGCAATATGAGAGTTTTTAAATTAAGCTCAGGATTTGTGACTAACACCACAGATACTATTTAGCATGTGAACTCTGTTTCAGCCTAGAAGGTACCTTATACACCTGATAACATAAATATAATTGGAAAACTCTTTTTCTGTCAAAGGGTTAACTATTGCTAAGTATTGTTCAGTTGCTACTTTCCACTTCGTAAGGGGAGAACACACTACTTTTCTATGAAAATCCACTCTTTTAGGTGAATTAAAGTCGGAAATCGATATATATTTCTCTATGCTTGGGTAGTGCCATAGCTTCAGTACCCTGGTGTTACAATGTCTTGGGTTAAAGTTCTATTCCTTGAGTTTACCTTTAAGCTTACTTTTATACTTTATCTGTGGGAGCATTTTGCTTTACCAAAATGGTTTTAGCTTTATTTAATAATAATAATAATAATAATAATAATAATAATAATAATAATAATAATAATAATAAGAGTATGAAATACTTAAAACATTTTTATATTTAAACGGTGAAGGTTCTGTACTTCAACAAACAGGAAGAGAGACTAGGTTGAACTCCCCAAGGTGGAACAAGAGAGTGAAAGACTTCGTGTCTCAGGCTTTAATGTTACCACCAACTCTAATCTTAAATAAAAAATCTCAAAACTCCAATGAATCTTCAAGAACCGAAAAAAATGTCCAATTGACGTTTTAGAGAAACCGCTATCTTTAATATCATCATCTGACACACGATAAAGATCCTACGCCAAACTTAAAACTTGAAGCTACAGACGAAAGTACTCTAATTCCTATCATCATTTGACACACGATGAAGTTCCTACGCCAAACTTAAAACTTGAAGCTACAGACGAAAGTACTCTAATTCCTACTATATCAAAGAGAAATAAAACCTGGTCCTGTTTTAATGGACGAGATAATCTATTATCTATTTTGGGATACTGTTGAGAGAGAGAGAGAGAGAGAGAGAGAGAGAGAGAGAGAGAGAGAGAGAGAGAGAGAGAGAGAGAGAGAGAGAGAGTGGGGGTGGAAGGATCTTTTCTAGTTTCTATACAGTAATTACAATGAATTTGAATCTTATACTTGGAAAATTAAAATATGAAATTTATCAAAAAATTATCATTATTTATCCTGTCAAATGCTGGTGGCTGCAGGCAGATATTTCTAATATATTAAAGAAATATCCTTCCACTAAAAGACTACTCTTACTACTAACTACCTTTGACTGCTGAATTAATGACAACTGTAAGGTCATTTCCCTCAGCTTGTTAAGTCAAATACCTCAACATCTTTACAATAATCTGTCAACCTTTTTGAGAAATATGACCAGGTTTCACTGAAACCAACATCTGTCCATGTCAAATTTTACTAATAACGCAAGGTGGGGTGGAAAAGCGGTGGGGGGTGGGGGGTGGGGGGTTGAGGCAATGTTTACATGTATTTTCAATCCAGTAAAGGTCCCTGAATTTTGTTAATTTTCCGCTCTCGTATTTTAAATTTTTAAGCTTCAGAACTTTTAATTTTTTTTTAGAATGTAATCTCAACATATTTAATCATAATATATGCAGAAGCTGATGTATAAAAGGAATTGTAAACTTATGTGACCCAGCCATCACTTGATAAAGACAAAGTTTTTTTAAACAGCGCTCTAGTGAATAAAGTATGATCAAAAGACATAAAAATCGTTCATTAACACAAGGGATGAAAACTTGAAAAAGCCGAGGAAATGTGAAGATTAATGCATGAGGTTATATATATATATATATATATATATATATATATATATATATATATATATATATATATATATATATATATATATATATATATATATATATATATATATATATATATATATATATATATATATATATGTATATATATATATATATATATATATATATATATATATATATATATATATATATATATATATATATATATATATATATATATATATATATATATATATATATATATATATATATATATATATATATATATATATATATATATATATATATATATATATATATATATATATATATATATATATATATATATATATATATATATATATATATATATATATACAGTATATATATATATATATATATATATATATATATATATATATATATATATATATATATATATGTAACATTGTTGCTATATATTTCTAAATGATTTAAGTTTTTATAGATGCATAAGGTTAAATATAGACTTATTGGTATAAGGTTAAGTGTAGATTTATTGGTATAAGGTTAAGTGTAGACTTATTATTTTCCTTCTTTAATAGTTTGTCTTTTCACTGGTGGTTATGTTAGTGTTTATAATGGACTAACGGCTGTTTTATATTTTCAAGTGGAGTGGGTTACGTGGCTGCGCTCCTGCGTGAACGGAGGTATGGAGGGGCTTTTTGGAGGAGGGTTCCTTAGTGTGTTTCTGAGCCTCCAACATTGAAGGGCATGACATTTGCTACTGGAACTGTATTTATTCCTCATCATTGCAGAGCTACATTGTGAAGCTGTTTAGCTTTTTGGATATCCTTTCTCTGCGACAAGGAATAATCCTCTATATTGTGTACTGCCCTTGGTTCAGTAAAAGCCAAGGGGACCTCTCTGTCCCAAGGTAATAATATTTATACCAGTTTATGTATCGTGATCACGACCTGTGATAATCAGCTGACGTCATTAGTGGAGCTTGTGAAATCCTTTCAATCAAACCAGCCATCGTCAATTTGATAGGGATATTTAGTTTGTATTTGTTAGGATGTTCTTACTTTTCGTTGGCCTTCTCCTTTCTGGACCCTCTCTCCATTTAGTATGCATGTGTTGATGACCTTTCTTTAATTGTGTAATTGTTTTCTTTTTCAGGGAGTTAAGATTGAGTGTGTATCATTTATTATTGTATTATTGTGGTTCAGGTGTTATTTTTGTCTAAATATTATGTATTAAAATTAAGGAGATTTTTGTGGTATTTTCTTTGTCCCCTTGAGTTGACTTTGCACTGGTATTGATGTTTGAGTATTATTCCACCTTTAGTGGACTTATTAC
>NC_090758.1:44044860-44047360 GCF_036898095.1 Palaemon carinicauda
ATGTGTAACTTCAATCCTGCAAAAAATTATATTTAATATTAAATCTATCTGCTTTGCCACTACACAATCTTATTAATTTAGTTGATCAATCTTGTTTGGCAATTTACGATCAGCATGATTTCTGTTGCAGAGATTTTATCTTTTGCAATGCGCTTGAACTCTTTAATTGATGCTGTTTCCTTTCACAGATCAGATGTACTGGAAAAAAAAAGGAGACCGACTGACTGACTGACTGAATAACTCATACACTGGGATATTGTTCATCGTCATCTGTTGGACTCAAGAGAAGCTGACATATTCGACCAGCGTCAGTCAAAACCCTTCAGTCAAATTCTGGTGAGGAAAAAAAAAGGTAATGGTTTTAAGGAAAAGACTTTGGAGTCACTACTCCAAATGAATTGAAGGAAACAAATTATATTTATTACTCTTAATTTTTTGTAAAAGTTTTCTATATTGTCAATATTATTATTACCATTATTGTTATCATTACTATTATTCATGATGAATAATGTTTTTTTTTTTTTTTTCGAGAATCTACTACATTAGAACAATTTTGAAAACTTTTTATATTCCTGTACTTTCTTGTACTTAATTTGATATTAATTTTTCCTCTGTTTCTTTTAGTTGGAAGTAAAGGTTAATATCTTCATTAAATCAGGAGAAAAAAAAAGGGGAAAGAGTTTGGATGTCTCACTTCTGCAGTACACACAGACAGACAGACAGACAGAGAGGAATACACAAGTAATAATTAACAATAATTCAATTCCTCTCTTTCTCCAAATGTCTACAAATAATTATAACTTGAAGTGTTTATTCTGTTCTGTCCTAAATTATTCAGTTGTTTCTGTTTCAGAGATAAAAGAAACATTAATTTAGGGTTTCAAACATTCAACTTTATTCTTTAGAGAATCACTAAATATTACCTATTGCTAATAGGTTTAGTATATGGATTTTACTGAACATCAAGGAGCAACACTAAGATAGATCACCTGATAGATTGATGGTTGTGAGTACCTGACTCAGTCATTCTTCAACCCTATCTTTTTCTAAAGTAATCCTCCTTTTCTTTGCATAAAACCTCTTAAAACTCAAATATTCTGCTCCAGGTTCTCCTTTTCTCGTCTTGGGAAACATTTATGAATTATAAGACTTAGAATGATGAAGCCATTTGGCTCTGAATTGACCTTTGGTTATTTAGTTTTTTTTCCTTATAAAAATTATTCTCTGAAACAGGTAACGGGAAAACTGAAAGATACAACCCTGTATTTATTATCCGTCCCTTCAATTGCTATTTTACTTGCAGGTTCACACCTGGTTTTCTCTGCGCACCAGATATATTTCTCTCCCTGAGAAAAGAGACGATGGAAGCAAATGTATTCAAATAATTACTTTGAAACAAACTTTGATCGATAAAGATCTTTATTAAATGTCAAAAAGTGAGAAAAGTTTATTGAATGAAAATGTATGACTATATTTTTCTTGACATAAATTATTTTAAAACGTTATTTGTGATAACGAAATGGCATAGTGAAGACTTAAACATGTGTATATAATGATTTCATTACAATTTAATTATTTGGAATTGATGAGACTATAATGATTTTGATTCATCTCACCAAATTGATATCTGATAATAAACATTGGCTCAATTTCGCAATGGCGATCCATTGCCTGAAAGCATAAAATATAGGAATTCTATTGATAATTGCATTTCCATTTGTGACAATAAATTGATAGTAAATGGCTTTTTTATATAAATTGAAATTTAATTTAATTGGCTGATCCAAAAGATTGTCTAGGAATTAAGATAGACTTTCAAGACAATCCTTTTTTATAGATGACAGTTGTAAAAAAAATATCTATTATAAAAGTAAATGTATCTCAGTTCTTTCAACCCCTATGGAGTTTTTTTATTTAGTTTAATTGTGGATCAGTTGATAAAAGAAAACTTTTATCAAACATAATGAAAACCACAAAACAAAAGTATGAATTTTTTCGGATATACAGTATTATTAACCACAAAAATATGGAAAACAACCCAATAAAGATTTTTATTTTCATCAAACCTATTGAAAACTCCTAAATCATTATATTTTTATGAAAGATATTGGAAAACTGAAAAACATATTCAAATCTCTACCAAACATATTGAAAGCCACTAAATCAAATTTTGATTATTCTCAGATCTATTGACAACAAAACCAGATTTTGTGAAGGTTCAAATCACATATAAAACAATTTAGATGAAAAACCACGTGTAGATACACACACACAAATATATATATATATATATATATATATATACATACATATTTATAAATATACACATATACATATATTTGAAATAAAAAATAGTATATATCTGTGATGCTACTTATCAAAATTATCTCCATAATCTCAGCCTTAATTCATAAACACCAAACAACTATAGTACTGTTATTAACAAAAACCTCATTCACATTCATTCCTTCATTCATAGTGGAGAAACCATTTTTCACAT
>NC_090758.1:44049860-44064860 GCF_036898095.1 Palaemon carinicauda
TATGTGGAAAGATCTAACGATTTCCATATTTAGATGTAAAATTTTGTAATATTAAGTTAAACACAAATCCTTATTATTGAGATTAATATTTTCGAATTTCAATTTATTTTTTTCTCTTTCAGTGGTTCACTCCTTTTTATTGTTAGTATTGCAATTAGTAATTTTATTACAAGACGTTTTTGTGGTAAGACGTCAATGATAGATAATAGATCATTTCATCGTTAAATTAGTGTCATTTAATGTAAAACAAAATAATGTAATCATTATTTTAGAATATGATTAAAAATAAAAATATTTGTAACATCTGATTTTGTGAGTATGTGATTGAGCGATCACGTGGTTTTTACTTCTCAACATACTGTAGATTGAATAAACCAGATTTCACTGAATAATTTCTTTATTGCCTAGAAATATCTATATCGAGTATTCTTTTCTTTTAGAGGCTCATTTTCTCTTTAAAACTTCTGAAATAAGTTATTTTTTAGATTGATTATCTTTATTATTATCATTATCTTTTTATATTATCATCATCTCTGTAGTTTATCATAGAAACCAGTTCTTTAATCTTTTTTATGACTAAAAAAGGTAACAAGTAACTGTTACAGGGAATGGAACAACTGCAACATGATGCAATTCCTCACTGGAATTTTTACCACAAATACAAGTCTTCCAAGGGAAATTCCCTTCCATTGAAGGTCCCCGTCATTCCCAAAAGGAATTGCCAGTAAGTGCACATGTACTTCATATCTCTTCCAGTTTCATTACGGGAGATTTAATCACCAGATATATAACGTTTAAATACACACACACATCAATACCTTAGCAGCCTTTGAGAGAGAGAGAGAGAGAGAGAGAGAGAGAGAGAGAGAGAGTTATGGCAAACATTTAAGATAAACCTCTCTCTCTCTCTCTCTCTCTCTCTCTTCATACACATATATAAAAACCAACACATAAATATTACAGAATTTCCCAATCAATGGTGTGAAGCTTCAGTAAAAAAAATTATATACAGTTCCTTAATTCCTAATTCCTGAAATATAGATAAAGTATTAAACCGCAAATTGTCCTAATAAATCTAGATTACCAATATATATATATATATATATATATATTACAAAAAATATGTGAACAAAATATCGCAGTCACTAAGAAGAAAATATCTACTTTACTATATATTAATTCTTCAATAATCTGAATTTCCCTCACATACTTATTGATCTCTGTCTTAATTACATGTTGATTTCTGTACCATGAAAATAATACCTGGATATTCTTGGGACAAGAAAGCCCTTAAAAAGTCTTTTTTTTTTTTTTTTTTTTTCAATTATGCTGAGGAAGACATCTGGTCTTCAGTCAGGGTGAAATCACCTTTTCTTTTGACAACCAGTGAAAGGTTTCTTTAATAAGAGACACATGGAAACGTTATCTCTCTCTCTCTCTCTCTCTCTCTCTCTCTCTCTCTCTCTCTCTCTCCAATATTTCCAAATAACTATTTTCTCTTCAGAAATTATTAGTTCCCCTATCTCTTTTTTAGTTATAATTTTCCTATTGGACCATTTTTAATTATTAGTTCTCGGGCATGGTAACTGACTGGATTCTCTCTCTCTCTCTCTCTCTCTCTCTCTCTCTCTCTCTCTCCTACAGGTGGCCCCAAACTAAGTGATCAGGAATCTAATGATGAGGAGTCTTCGAAGAGAGAGAGAGAGAGAGAGAGAGAGAGAGAGAGAGAGGTTTTATCTTTACTGTTTTAGTGACGTATTTACAAAAATTGCTTATTATGTTTAGCTGTCAAAAAATCTTTCTTATGACACGCTAGGTGTAACTTTTTCTTTCAAATACTATCATGAATAAAATAAGAAAATGATTCTAACATACCTTTTTAGAATAATGCAGAAAAATAACTGATTCCAAACATCTTTTTAGAGGTTTACAGAGATTCAGAATCCTCTTAACATATCTTTAGATAGAAGATTCATATATTCATGCAAATATACATACGCACACACTCATATATATATATATATATATGTATGTATATATATATATACATATATATACATATATATATATATATATATATATGTATATATATATATATATATATACATATATATATATATATGTATATATATATATATATATATATATTATATATATTATATATATATCCAATTGCAATCATTTAGGTCTGGATCTTACATATGAGAATATAGGGATCAAAGTAAAATACATTAGAATTCCAAAACATACAATACAGACATTTTGAAATCCTTATCAAGTCTCAGTGAATTATCAACAATATTAACACAATCAAGACAAAAGGATCTGTTCTGTTTCAGCAAATGTTAAACAACATTGGTCTGTTTGCTAGGCCCTCTTAGATCTTTATCAATACAACATCCTATGATTGAAGGATACATGTTACTAAGGATATCTTTACAAAGAGGAACTTCCTATTATAAAGGGTTACATAAAATAACTAAATGCAGTTTTTTAATACAATTCCTCTACCACAGATTAATACTCGCAATAGAATAATAGATACTAAATAACATTACCTCAATGAAATGTCTATCCAGAAAGATAATATCCAATGAGGAATTACCCTTCCAGAGGATATAATTCCACAAGAGATTGCTTCATATTATAGAGGAATTTCATATCTCTTTACGTTTTATTAAAGGAGATATAAGGCCAAAAATAATATAAACCTTTCTAGGTAAAGATACAGATACCAGAGAAAGATGACATTAATGCTTCATGTGTGTGTGTGTGTGTGTGTGTGTGAGAGAGAGAGAGAGAGAGAGAGAGAGAGAGAGAGAGAGAGAGAGAATTCCTGTAATATGAAAACTCCTTATTAAAAAAATAACTTTTTAATTTGTACAATTTTTCAATATAAGCCATGATGCATTATTACTTCCATCTTGTGAAATCTCTCTCTCTCTCTCTCTCTCTCTCTCTCTCTCATCGATTCAGAATTGAGAAATTACAATCATCTCTCGCTCTCTTTTCTTATGCCTCAAATATTTCCATATTTCCATAGCAAAATGTATTCTCTCTCTCTCTCTCTCTCTCTCTCTCTCTCTCTCTCTCTCTTTATTGGTAGTTCATAATCCCCTTTTTCTTTTTAGTGGACGATATCGATGATGGATTTTTGACGGAAAGTTGAATTGATAAGATGAAAGAAGATAAGGGAAGGTCGAGTAGAGTTTAATTTTCTTTTATATAAATTTCGTTATTATTATTATTATTATAATTATTATTATTATTATTATTATTATTATTATTATTATTATTATTATTATTATTATTATTATTATTATTATTATTATTATTATTATTATTATTATTATTATTATCAAACGCATAAGAGGAATCTTTCAAATAATAAGGAAAGGAAATAGAGTTTTGTTCAGCCACACTGAGAAATTCTTCATATTGTGGAAATAAAATGAAATCTTTTTCCCATCGGTGATTTTTTCCGAATATTATGATAGAAACTCAGAAGAGAGGAAGGTCATGTCTGAGGCCTTTGTGCTGTAGTGAACCAGTAAAGGTTGAGGAGGAAGTTTAAGATGTTGATATATTAATATAATTATTAATTTTATTACCAAAATAATGATTTTCATAATTCAAGTTTATTACATAAATGCTAAATGATATTCAAGTCAGTTAAAGGGAAATAAAATCTTAAAATGAAAAACCGAGAGAACTTCTCAAATATGGTATTTCAAATGTATATATGAATCTCCAGTTCTCTTAATGACACTGAACCCTATTATATTTGTCATGGGTAGACATAATGCTCTTAAAAGGATATAATAAAAGAAAAAAATATCTATTCCCAGTGTGAGCAGCGAGGCGAGATGAGTTTCGACTATGGATCCGTAATAAGGGGACTTGACCTGTTTTGACCAAGATGTCATCGTCTTAATTACTGGAGTTAGCATATTTGGAGAAACAGAGCCTGAGGGACATCCTTGTTTAGGATATATGTCATCATGAGAAGACACGTGCTGCCCTTTTGTTACGACTTAACACGTGGTACTGATTGCATCAGAAATTTCTTCTAGAAGCTTCCATGGCGTGATCAAAGTGGGTGTTTTTGAGGAAGCCAATAGAGATGCAGAATTGTTAAAAAGAATGCCTTCTATGGAGATGACCACTGCCCACTGTAATTAACACCGCCCATAAATGGGTATAAAAACTTCAAGAAGAAATTATCCGGGAGTGGTAGGACAGGACATAAGACAAGAGAGGAACTATATCCGAAGCAGATAAGATCCAAGTCCTAGCAAGGTAAGAAACAGAGAAGACTAGAAGTCTGATAGAGCCAGATTCTAACCTTCCTTCAGACAATAAAAGCCTATCGCCAAGAGATCCTGTTATGGCCGAGAAAAAGAGACAAATTGAAGCAGCAAGCCCTCCCTGCTTGTGATAAGAAGTAGCCAACACTGCCTGCAGCCTGCCTTTGTTCAACAGTGTCATCGAATCATTAGAAGAAGACCTCAGATGTCTTTTCTTGATGCCACCCCTTTTGTGAAGTCTTCAAATCCGGTCATCGTGCCAGTTTCATGTGAAATTAAGCCGCCCTTCTGCAACGTTCTCAAGCCTCAAGTCCCTGTACCAGTATCGTCTCAGCAGCTGCAAAAAACTATTCCTTAAGTATTTCTACCTTACTGACTGCCCCCCTTTTCTGTTGGTGTTTGATTGGTTTGATTTGTCAATTGAAGTGACCGAAGAAGAAACGTTAATTTTCTTTGCAAGTTTGTGAATAAACGTGTTGTGTTTGTTTTCATGTGTTTCTTTTTATAATCATTTCCCATTTTTTTTTTGGTTGTTGTTGTATATATTTATTTTACTTATTAAAAGAACTCATAACAATTTTGAGATCGTAATAGTTGGCGACTATACCAATTGAAACAAGGAAAATACAGAAAGAAGCAGAATGAGTGAGATTACGAAATATTTGATTGCTTCAGGTAAACTTCTTGGTCTAGATGGCGATGCTCTCCGTGAGTATGTTTTTTAAGAGAGAACAGGAAATATTTAATAGAGCCGAAGGAGCAGCTAAAAGAAAAGAAAAGGAAAGACAGCAAGAAGAAAATGAGAGACAGCATAAGCGTGAGTTAGAAATCACTCGTTTAAGGCAAAATCTTCATAATAGTCCGCCAGGTAGCAGACCAGGAAGTAATGCGTCAGGTAGCACACAGGGTAGTAATTCATCATTGAACGATGATTCTGATAATTTAGATATGGGTGTAGTGTTGAAATTAATTCCAAAATTTGATGAGGAAGATGTATCAAAATATTTCATGTCTTCTGAAATGTTATTGAACATAGTAGGTTGCCCCAAAAACAAGTGGACTTTGTATTTACAGTCAATCTCAAGTGGTAGGGCACTTTCTGTGTATAGTTGTATGTCTGAGGATGAAAGTGAAGACTATGATATTGTGAAAGAAACTTTTCTTTGTGCATACAGGTTAGTACCCGAGGCCTATCGTAAGAAATTTAGAAATTTGAAAAAGGGTGAGAGCAGTACTTATGTCGAATACAGAAAGAAGTTAGAAAGATAATTTTGTGATTATTTAACTTCCGCTGAAGTAGAAAGTTTTGATGATCTAAAGAACTTAGTTTTGTTAGAAAACTTCAAAGATAATAATATATCTCCAGACAATAAACTACATATAGAAGAGAAGTGTGAAAAGTCTTTTACAGATGCAGCAAGGTTGGCAGATGAGTACAGTCTTTCTCATAGTTTAAGTGATAATAAGAAGAAAAATAATCCTTCTTCTTGGAAGATACAACATAGTAAGAGTAGTTTTAGCAACAGTAATACAGGGAAGTATGATTAACATTAATATTGTTATACATGTGGAAAACGAGGGCATACTACCAGGTTTTGTAAGAGCAAATGGGAAGGTAGTAGTTCAGACATAATTTGTTATCGATGTAATAAGAAAGGGCCTAAAGCAAGGAATTTTATGGCAGAGGAGAAAAATGTCAAGAAACCAGCAGAATCAAGCAGAAATTACATAATGAAAGAAACTAGGAAATTTTACGGAGATTTTATGTCTGAAGGTGTAGTTTCTTCGCTTGAAGGAGGGGATTCGAGAGTTGTCTTGCTTAGGGACACCGGAGTAGCCGTTTCCCTTATTAGGAAAGAGTGTGTGCCAAAAAGGTCAAAAACCATTATGAAAAAAAAAGTTATGTTAAGTGGGTTCTGAATACTTGCGTTGTTTGTCCTTTGTTGAAATTTAACTTGAAAAGTCAGGGAGTGTCAAGAGATGTAAAACTAGCAGTTGTAGACTATTTGCCAGTTGACGACGTTGACATTATTGTCGGCAATGATTTAACTACATCCAGATATGTGAATCCTATTTTATTGAGGATCCAGAGCCTGAAAGGGTAGTAACTAGGTCAGGTTTAGATACAGATATAGACTAAGGTCATAATTTGTTCGAAGGTTCGAACGTGTGTGATGGAGGCGGTGAGGTTGATCTTAGCAAGTGCGGGGCTAAGACCGACTCCATCGATGTTGACAGTGTTAGCAAGATGATGATGTAGCTGTCTAAAGAAGTGACATAGACATAGTTGATGTAGTGGATTCAAGTAATAGTTACTGCAATGTTTCAGGCACTAGAATTTTAAAACAGATATGAGCTAATTAAGTTACAGAGAGAGGAAGAGACACTGTCTCGAATTTCAGAAAGCGAGTTGGATGATGACTCCGATAATATTTGTAAGGACACATTTTATTTAAAAGACGAAATTTTGTGTCGTTATGTTTGCCCCAAGTCAGTTAGCAAAGAGAGTAGAGAAAATTACTTTCAGAATTTAGAAAATTACAAGGAGAATTTAAGGAAACCTTGGAAATTAGCAATAGAAAACAAGAGCAACAACCAAGGGGAAACTAAAAGAAGATATGATCTTAAGGCAAAGGAGAGAAATTTCCGTGTGGGAGATAAAGTCTTAGTATTAATTCAGAAAGAAGGTCCCTCATTATCTTATAAGTTCGAAGGTCCTTTTCCTATTTTAGGAAAAAGGGGCAATTTGAATTACTTATTAGATATGCTTAGACGTAGAGCTAAGTGGCTGAACATAAACTTGCTAAAGAAATACAACGAACGCCCAATGCCAGTAATATCTGTGTCGGAGCGAAATTAGTTTTGAGAAAAATTCTGATTTACTTGAGAATTTCAAGTTATTTAACTCTAGTCTAGAAGACTGTTGGTGTTTTGATTGATTTGATTTGTCAGTTAAAGTAAGCGAAGAAGTAATGTTAGTTTTATTTGTAAGTTTGTGAATAAACCCGTTGTGTTTTTTCGAGAGTTTCTTTTTATATTCATTTCCCATGTTTCAATGTTAGTTGATGTTGCATAGATTTATTTTACTTATTCAAAGAGCCTGTAACTATTTTGAGATCGTAACCGAATTCAAGGGTATCACTCCTGAGTTGTGTGATTTAGTGATTAAAGGACAATAGAACATTATTTTTGAGATATCTTAATATTTGAATTTTCTCTTTCCTGCTTTGCATCAGCTGCAGAAATTGTGATTTAACTACTACCATGATAGGCTGAGGAGCTGATATGGATGACTTTTGCTGGAACACTTTGAACGAGAGCCTCACTGATATTAAAGTATTTCTTGCTCGTTAAGAGCCCATCTACCTTGAGTAATTTACCGGGACCAAAGGCCCGCATACAACGCTACATAGCTTTCTAATTCGGGCACTTAATCACTGTAAATAGAGACTTTATCATATAGATTTAAGCCTATTTGAATCAAGATTAAGAGAACATTTTGCATGAAATTGGTAAGTCAGATTGGTCTCCAGGCAGTGAAATGTCTCAAAATAAAGTAACTGACAACTATTTAACTATCTATAACTTATAGTCAAGGTATTAACATGGGGAATAATTTGGTGCCCATGCCATCTGAAAATGTATTTTCCCAAGAATTTACAGGAGATTACATTTTGAGAAAATAGGTACATAGTTTCATGACAAAATTTTGGAGAATTTTGTCGTTCAGAGACTAAAAAGGTTTGTTTTTTTATATGATTTTTCTATAAAGCAAATTTCTGATAGTTTTTGCTAAAATGTAATAGCGTCCTCATTTATATCAATATAACTATTCTTTATACGAAATTATAAACTTAGATTGTGTTCAAAGTGCTATGAAATCATTAGTATCTATTGTATCCATCACTTATTATCTATTGAGCAGGGTTGATACCTCAATTTCGTTACTTATCAATCTTCCAACAAAGAGAGCTACTTTAATCTACTGCTGCCATCTTTTGCAAATCAACTAATAATGAATACTATTAGAAATATTTGCTAAAACACTAAGGGTTGTCAAATAATATTACATAATATCTTATCCTTAGATGTAAGGATTCCAGAAAACTCAATCAATCAATCAATATCTTACAGGCTATATCAAGAATACTCATTTAACCTATCTCCACACCATCTAAAACTGAAAGTACTTCTTTATTTCCACAGTGTCATACTTTCCGGGCAAGTGGTGGTGAAGAGGAGACGGCCCCCACCCCTGCACCCTGGAGAATGTCTACCTGGTCCCACCTACGAAAAAGTAGTAATTGATATATATATATATATATATATATATGTGTGTGTGTGTGTGTGTGTGTGTGTGTTGGAGCGAGTGTTTTGTATTTGCCGTGAATAATTGAGAGGTTAAATGATAGTAAAGAGTTGAAATATAGCAACTCTATTTGTACATTTTTCATGTTTTTTTAATCACAGACAGCCCTTTACTGTCTTTGACTCGCTAAGGCTGGAAAATGCTCCACCCATTTGATATTAGTATTAAAAAGAGCAACACATCTGTTTTGTCTTGGGAACACTAGAGACATCTGCCAATTGCCCTGCTTACGCTGCAGAAAGTTTTATTTCGGGGAAAGAGGACACTTTGCTAATCATTGCTCTGGGAGCAAGAGTCGTGTGCTTAGTAAGGGTGCGTCAGAGGGTAAGACTGGCATCATTGGTGCAAGCAGAATAAGCAGTGGGTAAGAAAACATGCCGAAAGAGAAGTTAGCAGATGGAAGGTCTGAGCCATTAAGTGTTGGCGCTGGGTCGTGCTAACTAACGGCCGTGGATGTTATGGTCTCGAGTGGTAAAAATAATAAAAGTTGTAAATTAGAAGCTGTAGCAGTTACTAGAAATGAAGTAAGTATTGTTTGGTCAATCCTTGCAAGGAACCTGGGGATCGATGTAAAAAACTAAATAAAGCAAAAGAAAAACTACAACACATAGCAGAAGGTATAAAAAGTGTAATGGGGGTATAATCAGGTTAACATCAAAGGTATCAACATGTCAAAAGATGAGCGTATGTATTTTCCCAACGGGACACGGAAGTTTATTCTGTCATTAAGTCAGGACAGTTTTTAGGGCTGGTAGATCCATATTTCACAAAATACACCACTTGATCAAAATTGTTGGCATGGGGGGGGGGGGGGGGCAATGAGAGACGCAAAAAAAAAAAAACTGCCATACTCTCCTACATAGGAGAATGTTCCCTTTTTTCAAGTAATGGCTGCTTGAATATCTCTCGGGTACAACATTCAATGGAATAGACGACCCTTTCACATAACTAGTGGCAAATCCCACCACACACACCTGCCACCAGGTGCGGTGCCGCACGCTTACCACACATCATTTACTGTCCCTATACATTAGGAGAAAGAGGTCAAGAAGCATATAAAGGAGGATTTGTTAGTAGCTATCTTGTAACCAGTGCCTGCATGAGGGTGGTAGCCAAAAAGGACGGCACTCCGTGTATGACTGCTGATTTAAAAAAAACCCAATGCAGTGGTGTAAAAGGGAAACTCATCATAAGTTTGCACAGTTTTATATGGTATCAATTGTCTCGGGGCATACTTTTAAAACTACGGTCGATGGCACTCTGGGGATTCCATCAGGTAGTGTTGGACGATGAAAGTCAAAAATCTTCGATTTTATAACCGCTTGTATCAGTATTGTCACACAACCATGGGGCACTGCCCTGACCCAGACACCTAGACTCAAGGATTTGGTAATGATTGTGGATATACTTATGATATTGAAATGTATTGACGATATATTATTGTGTTATTCTAGTAGAGAAGGATTGATTTAGCAAACGGTACTTTTGATTTGTTGTTAGTGTATGAGAGAATGGTGTAACTCTGAACGCACTTAAATTTCAGTTTGGTGAGAGGGCCGTGAATTTTGTGGGATATGATGTTAGGTAGGACGAATATCTGCCTTCAGAGGACAGACTGGCTGCTATAAAGAGGTTCTTCGTGCCTGTTCAACCCACCATATTTGATATTCGGTCATGGTCTTGGCTGGTCAATCAATTGGCTCCCTTCATTACAACGGCCCTTGTCATGGCACCATTTTGGGAATTATTAAATAAGGGGCAGTTAAAAAGGTGTACTGGGGAGAAATTTTGATATCTAAATGTGAATATGCCAAAAATAATGTGTGTAGGTTAATATCTGTGGGTTTGTATTGTCATGACAAAACAAGACCAACAATTGTTATGACTGACTGGAGTAAAGAGTGAATGAGCTTTGTCGTCTTACAGTAATATATACTGAGGTACGTTTATGTTGTCAGTGGGGTTGGAATCTAGCATTGTAGGGAAGCAGGCCCCTTTCAAAAATGAATTGATCTACGCCCCTATCGAGGGGGATGTGGCGGCTGTGGTCTGGTCTCAGAAAAAAGCTTGTCTTTTTTTGCTGGGTTGTCCTAACCTACTTCTGGTAACTGATCATCGCCCATCAATTAAGTTGTCAGGTTATTGGGAGCTGAAGTATATTGAGACTCCAAAATAGTTCCGCTTTAAAAAAAAAAGAAACACTTTAGTAATATAAATTCACAGTCAAATATATGGCAGGTAGAATAAATACTGTCTACTCTGACTGGGACATCAACAGTTACCTAGTTCTAAGGAGCAGTCGAATCAAAATCCTTATTTGTCTAGTCAGCAACAATCAAGTCTAAATTCGCCCCCCCCCCCAAAAAAAAAGAAAAAAAAAGGAGGAATTACGGCCTGAAAAGAAAAAAAAAACTTACGGACACTCTTAGCTAACTATACTATCGCACTGTAATCAATGATGAAATTATAAACTGTATTTTGTTTACAGTCACGACAAGTAAAGACACATAAAACTGTACTTACAGGTAAAAAAGAAAAAAAGAAACTTCCAAAGCTGGTAGGAAATAATTACAAAGTTAAATAACTAATCCAGCTTTCACAACACACTGACTCTAGTTGCAGTCAATTAAAAAAAGCGTTTGCCCAAGACAACCTCAATACTATCAACAGTCTTTCTCACTACAAACAATCATTATATTAACTAATTCCCCCCTCTCTCTCTCTCTCTCTCTCTCTCTCTCTCTCTCTCTCTCTCTCTATGATTTTACAAAAATCTGATACAATAAAGAATAAAATAGAAATCTGTCCTCTGCAACCCAATTTGGAAAAGCCGGATGCTGTAAGTCCTAGGGCTCCAACAGAGAAGAATATTTAAGTGAAGAAAAGAAACTAATAAACCAAAAGAGAAGTAATAAACAATGAAAATCAAATATTTTAAGAACAGTAACAATTATAAATTAGATCTTTCATATATAAATGCTCAAAAGAAAGAGGAAAAAAGTAAGAAGGAACTACGTTCCCTTGTGTACCCTAAAGTAAGAGAAATCTAAGACAGTGAACGTCATTTTACAGTGGCTATGATACCATCCAGGGATAGAGAACAATGGTGTTGTGACGGTGCCGAGTAAGGGTTGTGAACTCAAAGGCAGGATGCAATCAACTGAGTTATATTGTTATAGAACACTCTCCTTTATATACAAAACCTCAAGACAACAGGACATAACAAGTTAACAAGACAGACAATGTTACAGAGGAAACAGCAGACATGAATTTTCATGTTCGTTTAGTGCGAAGGAAGAGCGAAGATACAAGCATAATATATGCAAAAAGAATTATGTACAATTGTGAGACACACGGTTGGTACATGGCTCCTCCCCTAAAAATGACATACTGTACATGTTAAATAGGGCGCCCTGATCTGGAGAGGCGAACTGTAGGCGGGTCATCTGGCAGAAGATAAGCAGGTTTTAGACGATCAATGGAGACCCAGTCTTCTTTGCCCTGAACGTTTAGTAGGAATGCTTTCGGACTGCGTCGGATCACAAGGAAAGGGCCCGTATAAGGGGGCGTTAGTGTTGGCTTGCTAGTGTCGTTGCGCAGGAAGACGTGCATTGCAGAGTGCAAGTCCGTTGGTATGTGATGCTTCGCTGGGGTCTTGTAAGTCTGGCGGCACGGAGGAAATTTTCCCACGACGTGACGTATGCGCTGGAGATCGTCGGAGGAGGTTGTAGAAGGAAAAAATTCGGCAGGGACGACCAACGGGTCGCCATACACCATTTCAGCTGCCGAGACGTCGAGGGCGTCTTTAGGAGTGGTCCTTAGTCCCAGGAGGACCCAGGGAAGCTGAGTAAACCAGTTGCAGTCCTTGCAGCGGGACATCAAAGCTGCTTTGAGGGTGCGATGAAAACGTTCAACCCTTCCATTGGCAGCGGGGTTGTAGGCCGTTGTCTGATGTAGGGTGATGCCCAGGAGATTCGCTAATGACGTCCACAATTGAGAGGTGAAAGTGGTTCCCCTGTCAGAAGTAATATGCTCAGGGATAGATATCGAATCTTGAAATCCATCCAGAGAGTAAGGCAGATGTACATGAGGCGGACATTGCAGTTTCCATGGGAATGGCTTCAGGCCAACGAGTGGAGCGGTCGATGACGGTAAACAGGTAACAATGTCCTTGTGATGTGGGTAGGGGGCTTGCAACGTCAAAGTGAATGTGTGCGAAACGACGCTGAGGTTGATGAAAGGTGCCCACTCATGAATCCGTGTGTCGATGTACTTTGGAAGTTTGGCAAGATGTACAGGCGCGAACCCAATCCTTAGCATCCTTAGAAATGCCGTGCCAAATTAACTTCGCCTTCAGCAGCTGTGCAGTAGAACGGCACTAGGGATGTGAAAGGCCATGAATGAAATCAAACACTTATCGGCGCATGGGAGCAGGAATCCAAGGTCGCGGCCTACCAATACTGACGTCACAGAGGAGGGTGGTGTTGGAGTCTTCGAGGGGAAAGTCTTCCCAACGGAGGGACGTGCAGGATGTCCTACAAGCTTGATACTCTGGATCCTGTCCTTGGGCTTCAGCCTGGGCGTTGTAATCCAATCCCAGTTGAACGGCAGCCAATGTGTTTCTTGACAGGGCATCGGCAACGGGATTCATTTTCCCAGGGACGTATTGGAGGGTGCAATTGTATTCAGCCACGGCGGAGAGATGTAGGCGTTGACGGGTGGACCAGGCGTCAGACTGTCGACTGAAGGCGTGCACCAGAGGCATGTGGTCTGTGCGAATGACGAAGGGCGTGCCTTCTAAGAAATGGCGAAAGTGACGGACAGCCAAGTGCACCGCCAGCAATTCTCAATCGAAGGTAGAATAACCTGATTCTGCCTTGGACAGTTTTCTGCTGAAGAAGGCCAATGGGCGGAGCGAGCCTTTGACCACCTGCTCGAGTACTGCACCAATAGCAACGTCGCTGGCATCGGTGGAGAGAAGGAGAGGGGCGTGTGGGATAGGAAAAGTGAGAGCCGCAGCAGTTGATAGGGCCGTCTTTGCATTGCAGAAGGCTGCTTCTTGAAGGGGACCCCACTTCAGGTCCTTTGGCTTGCCCTTGAGGGAGGCGTAGAGGGGAGCAAGAGTGACGGCAATGGCTGGCAGAAAACGGTGATAATAGTTGATCATGCCCAAGAATTCCTGAAGAGCTTTGACGGTCGAGGGCGCAGGGAAGTTCTGAACGGCTGCTACCTTCTCAGGGAGGGGATGGACTCCTTCAGGAGTGATACGGTGCCCTAAGAACGACACTTCGTTGGCGCCAAAGGTACACTTGTCGTACCGGACTACAAGGCCGTTTTGTTGCAGGCGGTCGAGCACGATGCGCAGGTGACGGAGGTGTTCCTCTTTTGAGGAGGAGAACACAAGTATGTCGTCCACATAACATACACAGAAAGGGAGGTCCCCTAAGATGCCATCTATGAGACGTTGAAACGTTGCCCCAGCATTACGAAGGCCAAAACAGGAGTAATTGAAGGTGTATGTACCAAATGGAGTGGTGATGGCGGTCTTGGGAATGTCTTCTGGGTTCATAGGAACCTGATAATACCCCTTCAGGAGGTCGAGCGTAGAGAAAACCTTCACTTTGTGCAGGGAGGTCACATCTGCAATGTTTGGGAGGGGGTAGTGATCCGGTTCTGTTTGCATGTTCAGGCGCCTGTAATCCCCGCACGGACGGAGGGAGCCGTCTTTCTTCAGAATGATGTGTAAGGGTGACGACCATGGGCTGGAGGCCTTTTGGCAAAGGCCCATTTTCTCCATTTCGGCGAATGTCTGTTTGGCGGCTGCCAATCGTTCCGGTGCCAGACGTCTGAATTTTGCGAAGACTGGGGGTCCCGTCGTCTTGATATGGTGATAAATACCTTGTTTAGCAGGAACCGTGGGCGTTTGGCGAAGTTCTGGACGGAAAACTTCCAGGTACGACGTGAGGAGGTGGGCGTAGGCATCCGTGGGTGCGCTGATGTGGAGAGGGAGGTTAGAGGGGGCGGGTTGAAGAGGTGTCGACAATTACGAGTCTGCGTTGACCAATCGTCGGTGGGCGACATCGACCAGAAGGTGGTAATGAGAGAGGAAATCCGCAACGAGGATTGGCATTGTGACGTCAGCAACGAGAAACTTCCAATTGAATTTACCGTTTCTAAACGATAATGTGAGGTTCTCGTAACCGTAGGTGGGTATCGCAGATCCGTTGGCCGCTACCAAGCGGACGTCGGCAGATGTAGACAGACTACTTTGTGCCTTGAAGAGTTTCCTTGGCAAAAGAGAACGACAAGCACCCGTGTCTACCA
>NC_090758.1:44072360-44089860 GCF_036898095.1 Palaemon carinicauda
TGTCAGGATCCGCTCTGCGAATAAGTAGGTGAGTTTCGCCCTCAGTTGTTTTAGGGATAAGTTTGATCCTGTGGTTTCTCTTAGGAAGAGCTGTCCCTCCTTCAATTCTCAAGTTCTTCGAAGATAGACCTTAAGACACTCTACTGGACATAGAGAGACATCTTCCTTCAGAGGGCAGATTCTCCAAGGACCCCACCTTTTGGTGGGCAGCTGGTTTTTGGCGAGAAGGGCATGATCAGGAAAGAGATTCAGTTCTCCCTCATCTGTGAACTGAATATGACCCTCGTTTCTAGATTGGGCCACTATTTCACTAACTCTAGCCCCTGAGGTTATAGTAAATAAGAATATCCCTTTCTGTGTTAGATCCTTTAGAGTACAATCTTCATTGTTCAAGTTCGAACCATAGTGCAAAACTTTGTCCAAGGACCATAATATAGGCTTTGGAGGGGTTACTGGTTTGAGTTTAGCGCAGGCTTTCGGAATCTTATTGAAGATTTCGTTTGAGAGGTCCACCTGGAAGGCGTAAAGAAGAGGTCTAGTCAAAGCTGACTTGAAACATAGTTATTGTGGTGGAAGCCAGGCCTTGTTTATGAAGGTGGATGAAGAAGGAAAGGAAAAAGTCTATCGAGATTTTTCCGGTCTGTTTGCTTTGACAAAGAAGACCCCCTTCTTCCAAGACAATTCATATTGACTTCTGGTTGACTTTGACTTGTATTCTTGTATAAAGTCGATGTTGTCTTTTGAGATCCCGAACCTTTTCTAGTCTGCTAAGGCGAGAAAATCATGAGATGTAGGTTTTGGGTTACCAATGATGAAGCGTAGACAGTCGACTTCTGAACCAGTTGGGATAGAATTGGATTCAGTAGAGGAAACAGCTTCAGCTTCAGTTCTATCACTAGAGGAAACCAATTGCTCCTTGGTCATTTGGGGGCCACTACTGCTGCTGATCCCCAGAAGGATCTCAGCTTGTTGAGGACCTCCAGCAGGAGATTTGTTGGTGGGAAAATATACATATGATTCCATCTGTTCCAGTCGAGGGACATGGCATCAGTATCTTCTGCCCGACGGTCCTCGTATGGGGCAACATATCGAGGTAGTTTCTTGTTGTCGCTTGTTGCGAAGAAATCGATTTGCAGTTCCGGAATTTTTCCAAGATTAAGGAGAATGAGTCTGCGTGGAGGGACCATTCTGTCTCTATCAGTTTTTGCCTGGATAGAGCACCCGCTGTTACATTGCGGAACCCTTGCAGGTGAACTGCTGATAAGTGCAATCTTTTCTTCCTTGCCAATTGAAAGATAGCTAAAATTATGTGATTGACGTAGGGCGATCTCGAGCCTTGTCGGTTCAGACATTTCACTATTACTTTGCTGTCCAAGACCAGCCTGATGTGGGCTGATCTGTGAGGGGATAGTTTCTTCAACGTTAGGGAGACTGCCATGGCTTCCAGAATGATGATGTGAAAGGTCTTGAACTGATGCGCCCAGTTCCCCTGTACTTTCCTATGATGGGAATGGCCTTCTCATCCTTCCTTTGAGGCATCTGTGTGGATGACCACTGAAGCTTGAGGTGGTTGTACGGGAATTGTCCTTGTTAGGCTCTTGACCTTTGACTACGGTCTTAGAAGCGATAGCAGTAAGGTCGGTGTCAATCTCTGTTGATCTCTTCGAGCGTTTGATGCGTATCTTCTCCAGACTCCTGATGCATCCATCAGTTGTGCTTTCGGCACTGGGTCTATCACTGCTGCAAAATGAAGAGAGCCCAGTACTCTTTCATGTTGGCGTCTTGAAATCTTGTTGGACTTCAGTAGTCTCTTGACAGAACCCACAATCTCTCTCCTCTTCTTCGGTGGGATGGAGAGGCCGTGTGACTGCAAGTTTCAATGGATTCCTAACCATTGAAACTCTTGAGCTGGAAAGAGGCGAGACTTCTTGTAGTTTATCTTGAAGCCCAGATGATCCAGGAACTGGATCACCTTGGTGGCTGCCTGCAGAAAAGCTGTCTTGGATGCTGCCCACACCAGCCACTCGTCTGGGTATGCTGCTACCTGAATGCCTTTTAAGCGTAGCTATTGTACCACTGTGTCCTCAAGTTTTGTGAATATCCTTGGGGCTATGTTTAGTCCAAAGGGCATGGCTGTGAAGACAAAATTTGTCTTCTGTAGTTTGAATCCTAGGTAGGAGAAGGGCGGCTGACTGGTAGGTGCCAAGAAGCATCTGCTAGGTCTATTGGGACCGTGTACGCCACTTTTGGTAACAGGGTCCTTATGTGTTGTAGGGTTAGCATCCGGAACTTGTTGTTCTCAATGAACTTGTTGAGTGGAGACAAGTCTAGAATGACTCTGAGTTTGTCCGAATCTTTCTTGGGAACCCAAACAGCCTTCCCTGGAATTTGGTGGACTATGTTTTCCTTATTACCTTTTTGTTTAAGAGTTCTAAGGTATATTCTTCCAATAAGGGGGTGGAGTGTATGAAAAATTGAGGAAAAGCGGGTGGAGTCTGGTTCCATTTCCACCCGAGTCCATTCTTGATTAGGCTGTGGGACCAAGGATCAAAGGTCCAACGATCCCGAAAGTGGAAGAGTCTTCCTCCTACCTGGAGCATCTCATTGTTGAGATCATCCGGAGGGTTTGTTACCCTGACCACGTCCTCCTCTACCCCTTGAGGGGTTTCTTGAGGAGCCTCTTCTAGAGCCTCTACCTTTAGGGCGATAGGTAGTGGTGTGCATCTCAAAGCCTGGATTAAATTCTGGCGACTGAGCTACCAACTGCTGGGGCACCATTTGGAAGGTGGTTTGCAGCTGGGCAACCATTTTGGGCACTTTGGTCATGGTAACCGTAGGATGCTGTGCAGGTCTATGAGGCACACGGGGCTTCTTTGACTTCCTGTTTTTGGGTTGGGGGACCAGTGTCAGAGGATGATTTCCTCTTGGAAGACATGCCCCACTTCTGGAGAAGGTTCCTATTCTCTGTGGCGGTTTTAGCAGCTACTTCTTGGACTACTTCTTTTGGGAAGATGTCCTTGCCCCAGATACATGAAGTAATCAATTTCCTGGTCTCGTGTTTGATCATTGCATTGGCAAACACATGCTCTCTACAGGCCCTCCTGGCCTTTACGAAAGCGTACATGTCCTTAACAAGGGTAGTTATGTGCAACTTGGCTAGGACCATGTATATATCTGGGGTGCTGAAGATGCACACATCTCCATACAGTTCTGGAGAGACAAAGAGGTGGCTAGTCTCTCTTTTTTCTCCTGTTCGCATCTCAGAAGATGTTCCGACAACTTTGGAAGATTCTCGTTGAACTGTTGTCTTACTATCTCTGGATCCAGTTTCGACATTGAGAGGGTTAGATGAACCTCGTTCCATTCCTTCTCGCAGGTAGGCAGGGCTAGAGACAATGGTTTACATTCCTCTAGCGTAGGCCATGGTTTGCCCGCATCAACAGTTTTTAGCAAGCAGTTGAGAGGTTTGGCCAAAAAGGGGAAAGCTCTGGAGGAAGGAGCAAGGAATGTAGGGTGCCTCTTGCTCAAAGCTTAAACCTTCGAGTTGGTATAGCCAGCTTTCTATAGGGTACTCGTCAAGAAAACCTGCGCCTTGTCATGCTCAAAGATCATGACCTCCTTAAGTTTTGTCCCCTCTCGAGATGCTGGTCCACCCCGCAATCTCATGAAGCATTTTGGGTAAGCCTAAATGATAGGCCAGAATTGGAGATCTTCCAGGTTTTTAGCCCCCATCTTCTCAGAGATGTAAAGTTTACCATTCATCATGGGCAAATACTCTGCAAACCTCCGGGGCTTGGTTTCGGAGCATTGGGGTAATTCGGAGACTTTGACACGCTTGTGAGAGCCGCTGAAAGCGGGCGAGCATTGCGCTTCTGTGACTTCCCTCCTCATCTCTTGTTGTTCCTTACGCATTGTTTCCATCATCAGTTGCAGCTGTGTCATGAGCGCTTCGCCCTTGGTTAACAACGGATCCGATAAGGAGTTGGGGTGAAGAGGTTGACAGCACAGGTTGATAAGCCATCATAGAAAACTGAGCGTCTTACGGTATTGTCGAGTCGGATCTTTCTTCCTCCTCAGGTGGCTGGGCTACCTCTTCTTCAGGATTTCTTGTAGAAGATCCTTTTCGGTGTCTGAGGACATCTCTGACATTCATTCTTGATGGATGTCCATGCCTTCAAGAGCCTTGTTGATGTCATCCTCTATCGTCAGTTGAATGAAGGGACGCTTGACCTGTGCCTGAGGCGCAACTGCGTCGGATTGGGCTTTAGGGAACAAAAGGCTTCTCATAGCCTTGCTTGGCAGGTAAGGTCCCGGAAAGTTCTTCTGGAAAACTCTTACCCACTTTCGAAGCGTTTCCCTCGCAGTATCCCTCAGCTCCGTCGTCTGGGATCACCAAAACCATCGGTCATCAAGGCCGAGCAGACGGTGCAACCCTTCAGATCCCAATACCTCAGGGTTTCAGTTGCGATGGAGAAGAGGGCATGAGACCTGCCCATCTTGTGGCCACAAAAGTCACTGCTTTTGTGGTTGCAGAACATGACTGCACACTTCACCTTAGCCTCCTCCTGTAAGGAAAGAAAGAATTAAATGGGTATGGGGTAATTCGCCTCACTGATAAATATTTTCACATGCATTAAATAGTATACATTACTATTCCTAATATAGCTTAGGATAGTAAGCTAGAAAGGAAATAGGAAAGACACATATGTGTTTCCTGTCCAGGTAATTGCTATGACCTTCCCCAATATTAATATTTTTAATTTCCTTATAAGGGAAAATGCAGGGTTGAATAGCTCTAGTACGTAGAACTAGAGTCAATGTATACTAACACTAACTCCAAGACATGTAAAATATTATTACTGCAGGTTAAATATTGGTGTTCCGATTATCTAGGATACATCAGAATGTTGAAGGAATGCTTCACCTCAACGTTTGCTAAGCGGTCTCAACAATGGACTGTGAAAGGATATACAGAGTATGTTGGAAATCATATTACTGTATTATTATATACTGTAGTTTTCTAACTGCTCTATGTTATACTGCAAGAATACTGGCTACTGTATTGTCTTGCACTCTAGTTCTGCCGGTATACTACCGGGTTAGGCTAGTAACTGGCGGCACTTGCCGACAGAGAGAGAGGAAGAATAGAGAGAAGGACTACCGTATTATTATAGTTTAGTACAATAATTAGGGTTGTAGGGACTACTGTCTCTACTGCCTTCTTTCCAGAATGAGGATTCAAATGGAAGGGGAGAGAATGTATTGTTTCTAGCTTCCATCCAGCCAATATCTCTGTTGCCGGCTGCACTGCAGGTTACAGGGTTTGTGGGTGGCAGTCCAAGGGAGGACTGAAGAATACTCAAAGTTGTAATGGGTCTCCCACCGGAAGCCATCAGGGCTGGCTCAACCTTTCCCGGAGCATTGCTTCCGTTAGGGAGATGGTCGAAGCAGCAACCTAACTACCTTTGTAGCAGCCCGGCCAGTAATGCAGTCTGCCCGACAAGCGGGGTGATTGTAGCATACCGGCCACAGGGATTGTAATGGCTAAGCCATCACTAAAGGACAGAAGGGGAAGGGGAAGGGTCTTATATTTTACATAGAAAGAAGGCAACAGGTATGCCTCCTACTTACGGCTGCAAATCTAGGAGACATAGTTTCCTATACCGGCGCCGTCTTGAGCGGCAGAGGAATAACGATTCCCTAGCCTGAGACATTCCCAGATATAAGACATGTCTTCTAGTCCACAAGGGAAAAAGGTGGCAGCAATTGTACTACCCACTTTCGATTGTGGACTAGGGAAGCCGAGCTTCCTATGTCGGCAACAGTGTTACCGGCAGGGGATAATGGGCAGAGGCACTGATCATACATATATATGGTCAGACTCTAGGGAATTGTCCTACTTGCTAGGGCAATGTCCCTATCCCTTGACTCTGCTATTCCTGACCGGTCTCTAAACCTTTAAGAATAAGGCCATACATAACATCATCCGAATGTGGACTGTTAATAAATATCTTATTTGAATATATGAATATGTATTCGCTACGTTAGACGACTGATCATCTGAAACTTATGATGCGATGATAGGTCGTTCCTTGCTCTGTAACCAATTAGTCATTTGAAAAATATATTGAAATCTCTCTCTCTCTCTCTCTCTCTCTCTCTCTCTCTCTCTCTCTCAGCGGTTTGATGCTTGGTTCCTACGCCCTAATAGTCAGTAGATACTTCCTTTCTTCTAAGTTACTGTCAAGACAGCGTGACGTTGGGCAAGTGACGTTGGGCAATGGCCGTTGCGGTGTTTAATTTAAAAGGGTAAAAATTGGAGCACGAGGAAAAACGGGACAATTTGAAAGAAGTGAAAGAAAATGCTTATCGATACTTACTGAAAAGATATTGAGTAAGATGTCCGTAAAAATTTGGCAATAGTTTTAGTATTGACTATAACTTGTTACATAATAAATATTGCTGAAAGTTCCTTATACTTATTTCTAAGGTGTATCTTTGAAAAACCTTGTCCAGAATAATACACATAAAATTCAAGTACTGAATAACATTCAAGTTTGGAATTTGATTTTTTTTTTCTTTAGGTTTGTGTTATATATGACAATGCGCTGGGGCTTTTAAGGTCACTCAGCGCTGCAGATATTTTTCGGATTTTTGTCTACACAAAATCTGCACATTACCGTTCGAAAACTTCCCTAAAGTATAATAAATTTTCGGCAGGGATACTCAAATCTAATTTTGAAATATTAATAACTTTAGGGGAGGAAATTAAAACTGGAAGGATTAATTTCTGAATTATACCAAATTATAAAGCAGAAAAACTAGAAAAAAAAATATTCTTGATTTTTCAAAAGAGGATAACATTAAAAGTATACCACATGCTTAAAATATATATCTAAAAAACTTCGGCAAATAATAACGGGTAACAATAAATCAACTTACTTAGAATTTAGATAATTTCCTGCAAATCTTGTGAAGGATCATATGATAAAAAAAGAAAAAAAATTAGAACGCGTAAAGAACAGAAGCATTTTCTATAAAGCATTGAAATAGTTCTGGTGAAAATATTAAGTACATTTGCAATGTGGTAGACACCAATGAATAATGTATAAAAATATAATTAAAAAATAATGAAATTTCATGAATTGGTTTTCCTTTTCATATTTTGTTAATTTCCCCATTCAAGAAATATAATATTAATACAGGGTGAGGATAAAATCAGTATTAAAAACAGAAACTTTATATTTCACAATGCTGCCTATTGTTATCATTATGCAGATTCAAAACCCAGAGCAAGCATAACTGTGTCTATCGAAATATACCTCTCTCTCTCTCTCTCTCTCTCTCTCTCTCTCTCTCTCTCTCTCTCTCTCTCTCTCTCTCTCTCTCTCTCTATATATATATATATATATATATATATATATATATATATATATATATATATATATATATATATATATATATATAAATATATATATATATATATATATAAACATATATATATATATATATGTATATATATATAAATGTCACCCATAAATGACATTTAATACCGATTTCTATCTTGGGAATATATATCCAATTGGA
Organism: Palaemon carinicauda; assembly: GCF_036898095.1. Lineage (NCBI taxonomy): Eukaryota > Metazoa > Arthropoda > Malacostraca > Decapoda > Palaemonidae > Palaemon > Palaemon carinicauda. The sequence continues at coordinate 44,079,948 of NC_090758.1, forward strand.
ATTCATTTTATGGTAACAGCTTCTGGCCGGGTAGAGATTCGAACCACCACCAATTCGGCTGGAAACCATGCCTGCAGAGACCATAACGACTGAGCTATCAAGAGAGATAAAAGTTTATGACAAGTCCCCGTATATTCCCAAGATAGAATTGGGTATTAAATGCCATTCGTGGGTGACATTTACATTGATTGAAATCACGTGTGCTTGTGATATATATATATATATATATATATATATATATATATATATATATATATATATATATATATATATATATATATATATATATATATATATATATATATATATATATATATATATATATATATATATATATATATATATATATATATATATATATATATATATATATATATATATATATATATATATACATTGTAATCCATAATTATATTAAATATTTTGTTCATGGTTTATGTCATTTGTTTTAATTAAATCACGTAAAGTTCTCTCGGAACATTTTTTTATCCCTGACCAAGGTGATTTTTTTTTTTTGCCTTTCATGTGTTGTGGAGCGGACTTCCTGTCTTCAGTGCTTCGCTTGTCGAACTGCCCAATTACGTGGCTATGCTTTCGCTCTCTCTCCCTTTACTTGGAGTGCGTTTTTGGACAGCGGGGCAGAGAGTATCGGCTCCCCTACAGAGGATGTCTTTCAGCATTTTCACGGCTTAATTATCGGAAAATATTTGTTCCTGATCGTGCAGCTACCGTTGAATTTTAGAGGCTCCTGCTAATGAATTTTAGCCTTACTTATAAGCATTGCTGTTGCTTTTGTGCTGCTGCTTGCCACTGCTGCTGGCTGTTGCCGTGTGTTTGACCTCCTGGAGTCATGAGGAGGCCTTCTAGTGATGAAGAACGGTAAGCGGACCGTATATGTTCTTCCTTCGCCTGCTTGCATAATATACACAATTTACGTTGCCCTGGTGATCCCCTCGGTGCAAGAACACCCCTAGTGATTTGAAAGTAGGACAATCGCTATTGATGCATTATACTAATCTTTGATTACGAATTTGGTGTGGTCTTTGAGAACATATGCAATAATTCTTAAGCTATTTTTTTGTTACCTCTTCAGTGTAGCATTATCGTCAATTTAGGACATATTATTATCATAAGGAGTATTATAATAATAATTATTGTGGAATTGATTAGGTTTAAGGTTTACTTCACTCTGCAACTCTAACTGTCGTATGCTAGGGAAAGTGTGTATTTTTTTGCCTCCTACACCTTTTTTTTTCTTCGACTGAGGTATAAAAGTTAGGTAGGCATGCGATGGTTCGGGTGTTATTATTGTAAAGTAACGTATGTGTTTTTCCAGTTCCTAAGAAAGCTTTTCGAGGACCACTTTTTGTAATTTAAGACTATTTTTGTCAATTAAATTTTATTGTTAAGTTTGATTCAGTGTTTTTTGTATCCCTCTTTGAGAGTTATTTTGCTTTGTGAATTTTGTGTCGTTGCTGGTTCTTGCCTGGTATTTTAGCACTGAGCCAGTCTGGAAAAAGAATCCTGGATGAATATAATCAATCTTAAGTTCATTACATGATTTGGCGACCTTACCAGGATCCAGTTTAGCGACATAATTTTTCAACTGTATATGGCTCTTGGAGAGGCGGTGAAGCCATTGAACGTATTTAGAGTGATTATTTCTATTTAAGTAATTCAGGATGCATTATTTAGAGAGTGAAGAAGCTGAGGTAGCGAACTTTTTGGCAAGTCTTAACTGGGAAGAGGATCTGTTTACCCTAAAAAGGGATCAATTGTGGTTGATTGCAGAGTTCCTGGATTTAAGTTTGGTCACTGAGGTTGGGAAGGGACCGTCGTTATTTGAGGTCTTGAAGGCCGCTAGGATATATAGAGAGACTCTTGATAAGAAGGATGTTCTGGAAAGTAGTAGGCTGGATGAGAGTAAGCCTGGGGAGATAGAGGAATTAGAAGGTGGAGGTAAAGAAAATCTTATTGATAATGGTGATGACCAATTTGAAATTTTGAAAGAAAAAACCAAGATGAAGGAACTGGAGTTTAAAGGTCTCCAACTTAAAGCCGATGAAAGGGCAAAAGAAAGAGAGCATGAAATTGAGGTGCTTAAATTACAGATTTAGTTGAATCTGGGAAAGAATGGTAGCTATAATAATTCTAGTGTTGATGAAACAAGGTTTAATATGTTCGCTGCATTAAAACTGGTACCACGCTTTTCTGAGGAGGAGGTTAATAAGTTTTTTGTGTCATTTGAAAAACTTGCTAAGAAGCTTGCTTGGCCAAAGGATATGTGGACAACATTAGTTCAGTGTTGTTTGGTGGGCAAAGCTCAAAGGGTCTATAATAATCTTAGTGATGATCTCTCCGTGAATTATGACACCGTAAAAAGTATTGTGCTGAAAGCTTATGTTTTGGTGCCTGAAGCATACAGACAGAAGTTTCGTAATCTGCGGAAGGATCTTGACATCACCTACGTTGAGTTTGCTCAAAAGAAAGTTCAGTTTCTCGATGACCAGCTGAAATCAAAAGAAGTAGACAATTTTGTTAAACTGAAAGAGCTCCTTCTGGTAGAGGAATTTAAGAGGAACGTGAGTCGTGAATTGCGAGTTCATTTGGAAGAGTTGAAACTCGACTCCATTCAGGAAATAGCAGTTGCTTCCGATGAGTATACACTTACCCATCGGGAGGAACCCCTTAGGAAAAGGATTAATCAGGATAGGTTCTTCCGCATGAATATAATACACATAGTAATAATCGTCAGTCTTCTAGAGGAACATTAAGGTCGAATAATGACGAGTCAGAAAAACTATCTAATCAAGACAGAAGCGTAAGCGGCTCGCGTAGTTTCGTAAACAGTAGTAGATCGGTTAATGGTGGTGGTAGTAGTGGTAGAAATTTTGGTAGTAGTAGTAGTGTGAAGTGTTATTGGTGCCACAAAACGGGGCACGTAAAGGCTAATTGTTACGGTTGGATAAACTTTCAGGAGAGGAGGTCTAATCCAGTAAACATTGTTGTAGCTGAAAAAACGGCAAACTTAAAGTAAAGTATGGAACAGGAAAAGTGACTAGAATTTAAGAGGTATATTTCTGATGGGTCTGTGTTTGTTGGTAACAATGAGAAAATAAAGGTTTGTTTAAAGGTATTACGGGACTCTGGAGCAGCACAGTCTCTCATATTAAAAACTGCTGTTTCAAAGGATTTTGTATTTTCCAACGATGAATTTGTGGTGTTGGGTGGTTTCCCGAACTCTATTACGTCTTGTCCTTTAGAGAAGTTTAATATTCACACCAAGTATTTTAAAGGGACTGCTAAACTGGCTGTGGTAGACAGTTTGCCAGTTCCCGGTATTCACCTCCTCTTAGGGAAGGATTTGGCTGAAGGTGAAGGTGCAATTGATAATATATGTCCAATTTTGACTTTCCTGAATGTCACTTGTGAAGGCGATGAGATTGAAACTAATTTTTATAAGCCTGTCTCTGTAGTAACCCGATCTAGAGCTCGAGAGATGGATCTCGAGGATGTTGACTTAGATTTATATCAAATAGACAAACAAATGACTGACATGAGGACTGGTAGTAGTAATAAGAAAATCATTAATTGGGATGACGTAAACTGGGACGCTAAGGCGTTCAAAATGGCACAGAGTAAGGAGTTTTCTAATTTAGAACTCGGCAATCTCGAGGATTTAGTGAAACCAGTATTCGTCCAAGAGAGAGGTTTGCCCTACAGGTTGAGCAGGTAGGCTAATGCACCTGCCCACCAAGTAGAGTCGTGCAGACAATCGGTTGCTCTGGAAAGGAACCGGAATAAATTGATGTATTTAGCACATGAAAAAGATTTGTCGGGACATTTTGGTGTTAGGAAAACCTTTCAAAAGGTTGCTGAACATTTCTTTTGGCCTGGGATGCGTAAGGACATTAAGAGACACGTATTATCTTGTGATGTGTACCAATTGTTGGGGACACCTAACCAGAAGATACCCAAGGCTCCCTTAATTCCTATGCCCTCCGTGGGCGAACCCTTCCGGGAAGTGATAATTGACGTAGTCGGTCCCCTGCTGCAGACGTGCGGTGGTAATGAATATATATTGCGTATTGTTGATAGAATGTCTCGCTTCCCTGAGGCTATCCCATTGAGGAGTATACGGTCCGAAAAGGTGGTTGAAGTGTTGGTTGGTTTCTTTACCAGATTTGGTTTTTCTAAGGTAATTCAGAGTGACTGTGGCACTAATTTCACGAGTAGGTATTTTGAAAAGAAAATTAATGAGTTTGGTATTAAACACATGAGGTCTGCACCGTATCACCCAGAAAGCCAAGGCCAGGTGGAGAGGTGCCACCAAACCTTGAAGTCTGTGTTAAAAAAATTTTGTTTGGAGACTGGGAATGATTGGGATAAGGAATTACCTTACGCATTGTTTGCAATATGATCGATCACCAATGAGTCAATGCGTCTCTCTCCTTTCCAGCTTATTTTTGGTCACTGTGTTCGAGGCCCTTTAGATGTGTTGAGAGAACACTGGAAAGGAGAGACTCCCGAAATTAATGTATTGGATTACTTTTTCAGATTTGCAGGAGAAAATGCTTAGAACACGGTGTTTTGCTCAGGAACATTTGGCAAAACCCCAGGCCTCGATGAAATTGAAGTATGACATTAAAACACGAGATAGGATATTTAATGTAGGCGACAAGGTGTTGGTTTTACTTCCTATGCCTGGCAATCCCCTGAAAGCGGAATTCTCAGGTCCGTGGAAGGTTCTGAAGAAAATTAACAATGTAAATTACCTGATTGAAACTCCTGATAGGAGAAGAAAAACCCATATTTGCCATGTTAATACGATAAAATCTTTTACTGACAGGTCTGTAGAAGAAGCTATAGTACCTATTCCTTTAGTTAGTGTAGAAAATGAACAGTTAATGGGCGATATATTTTCTGTTAGCCCAAGTGGTTTGGAAAATCATTCTGATGTTTTAAATAATCTGAATACTAAATTTCAGCACTTAGATGCAGAAAAAGCTGCACCTCTAATTAATTTAATTAACGAATATAAAGACCTCTTTCAGGATGCACCTGGTAGGACTCATATTTTACAACACGACGTTGACGTTGGGAAGGCTCAGCCTATTAAGCAATGTCCATATAGACTGAACCCCCTCAAGAGAGAAATAGTCAGGAAGGAAGTTAAACACATGCTTGACCATAACCTCGTTAAACCGAACTGCAGTCCTTGGAGCTCCCCGGTAGTTTTGGTTAGGAAGGAGGATGGTCAGCCTAGGATGTGTTTTAACTACCACAAGGTCAACTCTGTAACAAAAACGAACTCGTCCCCTTGCCCAGGGTGGAAGACTGTATAGATAGAGTGGGATCTGTCCGTTATAAAAGTAAATTTGACCTGTTAAAAGGATATTGGCAGGTTGGTCTTACACCCCGGTCAAGGAAAATATTGGCCTTTGTGACGGGTGACGGCCTCTGTGAATGTGAGGTGATGCCTTTTGGCATGAAGATTGCTGCCGCTACCTTCCACAGGCTGATGAACTTTATTACATGTGAACTGGAGGGTTGTGTGGTATATATTGACGACCTTGTGATTTACAGTGATGATTGGGAAACTCATCTTAAGAGGATAAGAGCGCTGTTCGAGGTGCTGAGGAAGGCTGGTCTGGTGATAAATTTAAAGAAAGAGTGATTTTGCTCAAGCAAAAGTGGTTTATTTAGGACATGAAATTAGCTTGGGTAAGATCGCTCCTAAGAGAGCAAATGTCGAGGCAGTTAGAGCCTTCCCAGCTCCTCGAAACAAGAGAGGTATTCGTAGATTTTTGGGTCTAGTTGGTTATTATAGAAAGTTTATTAAGAATTTTTCTGACCTTGCTAATCCCTTAACAAATTTGTTAAAGAAAGATATAAAATTTATGTGGAATAACGAGTGTCAGGATGCATTTGAAAAATTGAAGGATACTTTGATAACCTATCCTTTGTTACGTTCTTCCGATTTTTCCTTGCCTTTTTGTTTGGCTACAGATGCCAGTGACACAGGTTTAGGTGCTGTCTTGCTGCAGGAGGGTGAAAATGGCACCTCGCATCCAGTCGCCTACTTTTCCAAGAAGTTGTTACCGGCAGAGAGACGTTACTCAACAATTGAGAAAGAGGCTTTATGCTTGGTGAAAGCCATCATACATTTTGAAGTGTATTTATCTTCCTCAGTATGTCCAATAAAGGTCTTTATAGATCATAATCCCTTAATTCTTATTATAAATTCAAAGATAAAAATCAGCGTATTTTGTGCTAGATTCTTTTACTCCAAGAATATAACCTTTCTATTTGTCACGTGGCTGGAAAAGACAACGTAGTCCCTGATGTTCTTTCCAGGACATTTGGTAATAAAAAAAAGATGATGTGGCAATCCAAGAGTAGTTGTGTAGTGGTAAAGAACTCTGCATCAATCCTATTTGAGCAATTTTGAGGTTCACATTATTTATATATAATCTTAGAGTTGATATAAGTAATGTTTAAGGATAGTGTTTTGGGTTTATGAAATATTTATTTTTGATATTTGCATTCACTTTTTTGCACAATGCTCATATTTTTGTTTGCATTACAAATTACTAGTTTAATATCGGCTAGGAGTTACCTTTCTGAAAAAAATAACGGATTTTGAGTGAAGCAAAAAATCTATTTTTGGGTGAGGTAGCCATGTCGTCCTGATGGAAGTTCCTTCTTAGTAGCTTCCTAGGTTATATTTGACTACAGTGATATATCCCAGAGAATTTACCAAAGGTATCCAGAATTCTAACTCCTGGAGCGAATATCCCTTAATAATTCTAAAAGGGATATCGCATAATATCAGAGGACGTATTCTTGACACGTCACATAGCTACCTACACCCCTAATAGCATTTTCGCTTCGAGAGGAAAAAGTGGCAAGAATTATAGGAGATCCGTTATTAAGGCAACGCTCCTACTGTACTGTAATCGGGTGCCAACCAGCCACTGCGTGGCACCATCTAGTCATTCTTTCGCTTGTAGCTTTGCTGACCGATGTTTATCCCGTGTTATCTCTCGCTATTTTGGACTTTTATCGTTGCAATAATGTCTTCACCAGCCTCATCTGCCTCTGGAAAGTTAAGTAATATCTTTGAATTGTATAAATGTAAGCTCTTGCCAGTTTTGCTTTTCGAATATTCTTTTTTCCTTTGTCCTGGGAACCTGTAATCCATAATTAGTTTGACTATTTTGTTCGTGGTTTATGTCATTTGTTTTAATTAAGTCACGAAAAGTTCTCTCGGAACATTCTTTTATCCCCGCCCAAGGTTTTGTTCGTGTTCATTTGTATAGTGTTTATTCGCCATATTTTTTTTTCTGACTTTCATGTTTTGTGGAGCAGACTTCCCGTCTTCAGTGCTTCGCTTGTCGAACTGCCCCATTACGTGGTTATGCTTTCGCTCTCTCTCCCTTTACTTGGAGTGCGTTTTTGGGCAGCGGGGCAGAGAGTATCGGCTCCCCAACAGAGGAGGTCTTTCAGCATTTTTCACGTCTTAATTATCGGAAATTATTTGTTCCTGATCCTGCAGCTACCATTGAATTTGAGAGGCTCCTGCTAATGAATTTTAGCCTTACTTATAAGCATTGCTGTTGCTTTTGTGCTGCTGCTGGCTGTTGCCATGTGTTTGACCTCCTGAAGTCGTGATGAGGCCTTCTAGTGACGAAGAACGGTAAGCGGACCGTATATGTTCTTCCTTCGCCTGCTTGCATAATATAGACAATTTACGTTGCCTGGTGATCCCCTCGGTGCAAGAACACCCCTAGTGATTTGAAAGTAGGACAATCGCTATTGATGCATTATACTAATCTTTGATTACGAATTTGGTGTGGTCTTTGAGAACATATGCAATAATTCTTAAGCTATTTTTTTGTTACCTCTTCAGTGTAGCATTATCGTCAATTTAGGACATATTATTAACATAAGGAGTATTATAATAATAATTATTGTGGAATTGATTAGGTTTAAGGTTTACTTCACTCTGCAACTCCAACTGTCGTATGCTAGGGAAAGTGTGTATTTTTCTGCCTCCTACACCTTTTTTTTTTCTTCGACTAAGGTATAAAAGTTAGGTAGGCATGCGATGGTTCGGGTGTTATTATTGTAAAGTAACGTATGTGTTTTTCCAGTTCCTAAGAAAGCTTTTCGAGGACCACTTTTTTGTAATTTATGACTATTTTTGTCAATTAAATTTTATTGTTAAGTTTGATTCAGTGTTTTTTGTATCCCTCTTTGAGAGTTATTTTGCTTTGTGAATTTTGTGTCGTTGCTGGTTCTTGCCTGGTATTTTGGCACTGAGCCAGTCTGGAAAAAGAATCCTGGATGAATATAATCAATCTCAAGTTCATTTCAATATATATACATATTTATACATATATAAATATATAAATATATATATATAAATATATATACATATACTATATATATTATATATACATATATATATATATATATATATATATATATATATATATATATATATATATATGTCTATATATATATGTCTATATATTTATATATATATATATATATATATATATATATATATATATATATATATATATATATATCTATATATATATATATATATATAGACATATATATATATATATATATATATATGTCTATATATATATATATATATATATATATATATATATATATAGATAGATAGATATATATATATATATATATATATATATATATATATATGTATATATATACATATATATATATATATATATGTATATATATATATATATATATATATATATATGTATATATATACATATATATATATATATATATATATATATGTAACTATATAAATAATAATAATAATAATAATAATAATAATAGATCTGTATACATCCACACACACACATGCATATATATATATATATATATATATATATATATATATACATATATATATATATATGTATATATATAAATATATATATATATATATATATATATATATATATATATATATATATACATACATACACACACACACACACACATATATATATATATATATATAATATATACATATATATATATATATATATATATATATATATATATATATATATATATATATATATATACTGACCTTGTTATCATTCTTAAGAATTATAGCTAACAAAGCTATTTTATGTATGTAACATTGAAATAATATTCAAGTAAATAATGTGTTAAGGAAAAGCTGCTTGAGTACCTCGTTCATTATATGTATATAGTGTTTACTATACTCCAACGGAAGAGCTTCTTTGAAGCCCTTTTCATTACTCTTTCCAATATCAAACTTCAAGAAAGTTTACAATTACATTAAACTGATCTTCTTCTTTTCGTCATAAAAGCATAGAAAAGTCAATCATCTATCTAATATCAAAATCAAGTAGTTCTAAATCCTTAATAAAATCCTTTTTAATAAGCCAAAATTAATTTTCATCATTGTAGGACTTATCAATTTACGGAAATTCAAACCCTAATACAGACTTAGATACGTTCCCTTAAGTATCTGGTAAAATCCTACATAACTTCTCAATGTTAAGATCAACAGTAACATACATACATATACCAAGGCACTTCCCCAATTTTGGGGGGTAGCCGATATCAAACAAATGAAACAAAGAAAGGGGACCTCTCCTCTCTACGTTCCTCCCAGCCTGACAAGGGACTCGGCTGGTAATACTAGGGGGCCACAGCCCACCCTCCCCCGTTATCCACCACATATGAAGCTAACGCTTTTTAAAATATATTAAATCATATCTAATTACTAAATTTAGATTGCTATTAGAAGTACAAATTTAGCTAACTGACATATATCTATTGAAATCACTGTAATTGAAAGCCAAACTATACAATCTCGTACCAACCT
>NC_090758.1:44097360-44099860 GCF_036898095.1 Palaemon carinicauda
TACAAAATTCAAATGCAATGATATCATCATAAATTGAAACAAGAACAACGAAAGTAGAAACAGCCCAGTGTCACTAAGTCTTACAAGCACAGCCTGTTCATCCTACTGATAATACCAGTGAGATATGCATACCACGTTGCAGTACTTAGGTGAACTAGGGAAATATCTGGAATCGATAAATATCTAACATTGTAAACAGATAAGGTGACAATACAGTAAATTTCAGTTACCAGATGGAGAGGGATATGGAATTCATGCCACTTATAATAATAATATTGATAATAATAGTGATAAAGATAGTCTATGTACGGAAGCCGTAATATCAAATAAGAATAAAACAAAAAATATTATTAATCTCACAAAAAAAAAAATATTCCCTTTGCTTAAAAAATAAAAAATAAAATATTTTTATTATGCCACCTATCAAACAAAAAGAACCACATAAGTATAATTATGCATTAGAATAAGTCAGAAATCATACACATCTCCCTCCCCTCAAGACTGGGCTAAAACATTCCTATGATTTGGACAGATGGAGAGTGAATGATGGGTTTAAAAAAGAAAAAAAATATGTTAGCCGAAGTTACAAATATTTTCCAGTATCAGATAAAATATGTCCTGCAGTGGACAATAAAGACCAAACTCTACAAATCTAGTGTCATGCATAAAATGAAAATGCTCTATAAATAATCAATGTCAAATAAGTCTACATTGATATCATTAAGCATACACGTAGCACATTCAGCCACACCCATACACAATCAGTACACATCTGTGCTAATTTACCATATCATAATTTAAAAAAAAAAAAAAAAATATTTCCAAAAAAAACTTTTACAGATGATAACTACAAATCAAGGTCGGTTGTTCATTCCAAATAAGACACCAAACCCATTACAATAAATCTTTTGTTGTCGAGTCGACTTACTTGGTAATGGGAGTAGATTCCGGTACCACATGATGAACCTCCCAGGTGCATTGGGTCCTGAAGGCAGTAGGAGGAGATTAACAAATGTAAGGTTTATAAACATGCATTAAAATACACAATTTTCCGTGTATATAGGATAATTAAAATAAACCCAAGTTTTTGTTTTATGAAGAGGAAAGGAGACGGTCCCTTCGAAAGCAGAAAATTTATTCATTTCCTCTTTTTCTATAAATTGTGAGGTTATATTACGTATAAACATAAACGCAAATGCAAGGATATAAAAGTAAAAAAAGGCAAGGTCTTTAAGTAAGTATTTGAATGCAGATTTTTGCACATTAATAAAATAAAATAATATTAAATCATAAATAAACATTAAAAGCCGTAAATAGCTCATGAATGTTCACAAAAAAAATGTGAATCATAAAAGAATAAGTTATTGAATGATTTTACATTACCTGACATTTCATGGGGCTCTGAGAATTTCTCCAACTTTAAGATTCTGAAATTTTCAAGAAGATTTTCTTTCTTTATTACAAACTCTTATTTAATATTTCTTTTTTTATTTATATATAAACCATATGTTTTGTTCATTTATTTATTATTTTCGATAGGAAATATATTTTTCTTCCCAGATTTATTTAGCCACCTCTATATGAGCCAAGCTTGACTCATTGAGATGGTTAATCTCCTTCCTTTTTTAATAATAAATAATAAATGATGAATAATAAATAATAAATATCAAATATAAAATAATAAAAAATAAACAATAAACAATAAAAAATAGATAATATTCAAGTGATAAATTAATAACCAATAAATAACTAATAATGCATAAAAAACAAATAATAATATTTAATAACAATTAATAATAATAATACCAATAGCAGAGGATATAGAGCATGATTTATTAATAAGAGAATCTTCAGATATAAATGAATCAAATAACCCATTGGAATAAGAAGGGAATTAGAGGGGCACTCAGTAGAGCACAAAGCTCCGCCGCGGCTGTTTATTTCTCGACCTTTTGCGTGACCTTGACCTTTAACCTTAAGGTGTATTAATTGGCATGGATTTTCAGGCTCTCAAATATGCACCAAGTTTGAAGTCCCTGTGACAACAATGTCCAAACTCATGGATGATTACGTTAATTGGACATTTTTCTTGACTGTAACCTTGACCTTCCAAAATATAATCATTTATAGCTATTTACACAACACTTAATCCCGGCAAGTTTCATTACTTTACCATTAGAATTGTGGCCAGGAAGCTGTTCACAAACAAACACACGAACTGGGGACGAGAACATAACCTTCCATCTTCGTTGGCGGAGGTAACCAGACTCAAGCAAGATGAGACGAGACGAGACTCCATGGTGGTGAAATGGACTGTGATGTAGGCGTCACTCTCTTTGGTCTCGTAGACGGTGTAAAGCTGCAACTCGTACGACGCCCCCGGCGTCAGATTCCCTAAGGGCGAAGGTCATCTGGTTCTCAGAGATGGGGAAGCTGGCAATGCTGTTCTCGGACTCGGAGATTGGGGTGACCTTGAGCTTGAAGGCCGAGTAACCGCCCG
>NC_090758.1:44104860-44107360 GCF_036898095.1 Palaemon carinicauda
AATAGGCCTACAGTAATTTTGACGGGTCGCAACCACTAGTTGTATAATGATATGTAACCACCAAAACTCATCATGATAGGGAGGTGAATAATAGTGAATAATACACGAGAGGATACACTGAGCTAAACTGGGCGGTGTTTTGTACTGGCGTATAATCGACTCGATATTTTCATTTGTAGATTGTTATTCAAAACCTCTCTCTCTCTCTCTCTCTCTCTCTCTCTCTCTCTCTCTCTCTCTCTCTCTCTCTCTCTTCCTTTTAAGATGTTAATGTATCTAACCAATTATACTAACGTGGCTGTCTTCATTTCCCCAAGGATCAATCGACTTCAAAGACCAAGCAATAATCTATATTCTGAAGAAAAGTTTTCGATTCTGAAATTACGTGAAAGGTTATCAAGTTATTTTCTCGCCTCAGAGAATCACGAGGAATGGTATTCGACGTCGCAAGAATGAGTAAAATGGTCTCTGATAAGAGAGATTCGTTTGCACATTCACATACAGTTCAGACCAGAGGAGCTCTCAGTAGAGAGCATACCCTCGCCACTCCAGAAAACCACACCATTATGACCAGTCACATATTAATCTTGATCATGTTTAAATTGTATTTTAGAAGGGACATGTTATTGTGTTGATGTGAAATTGTGTGAATCCAGGGTAGAAGACAAAAGAATTTCTCAACTTGTGAACTATATATAGGTATCTTTTGACTGTGTGTATATTGTGTTGATTCTATGTGTCATGTGTTCAATACTGAATTATTTTGTGTAATAAATGATGCACAAGATTTACAAAGTTTTATATATCTCATATACTCATGGGAAATGTCATATAAGGGTTTTGCTAGTCCCCCCCCCCCCATTTTATCTTGTATGTATTGTCGTAAAGGTTATAAATTACTCTTTTCTATGACTAATGTTAAACCATTCCAGGTATCTCTAATATTTCGTTGTGTAAAATGAACCAAACTTATATTGGTTAAACTCTATTTTATTGAAATTGAAAGGGTGATGTTACTTGATATAAGAAGTCCTGTAAAAATGTGGTTAGTGCTTGCGCATGAATACATGCATGTGCACAATTCAAGCCAGTCTGAATAAAGTTCTCAACAACAACAAAAACTTTACATCTAAGGCCATAAAGAGAGACAAATGGACAGGCCATTTACTATAATGGTATTCATAAATGAATAAACAAATAAGTGCAATTAGATTTGTAATTAGGCAAAACAATACCTAAATAAGACTTCAAATAAACAAATGTACGAATCTCATTCAAGTAGATATTGGTGCAATCACCTAAACAAGACGTTTATTGATTCGTGCAAAACCTACCTGTTGCAATGGACGCCGTCCACCTGGGATAATCGCTAAGAGTGTCATTGCAGTAATATAACTGGAAGTCATACTTGGTCCCTGGCAACACCCTCGTAAGCTCAATCCCCTCCACCACCTTCGCTGGAGTGAAGGTGGTATTAGGATGGGGTGCCCCCTGTGGGGGCCAGTAATCCAGGCGGTAGAAGCCGTCCTTGTCCAAGAATCGCTCGGGAGGAAATTGAATTACGATATCGGTTCCGAAAACCTGTGGAAATGCAAGACACAAATCAAGACATATCTTGAATTCAACCAATTATGAACTATAGGGATTTAATTATAAAGACAAATCTCCCAAAGTCAAAGGGAAAGTCTCGCAACTGGCATTAATCATTAAAAGGGGACGGAAAAGATGATCTGCTTAAGGCTTGATATTATTTCAACATTTCTATTGGATCAAGTTGCACATCGTTTGTAAAAGTATCATTCTTTACCAAGAAACTAAAAAATGTAGAATCGATTTGCTATCCTGAACACACACACACCCACACACACACACATATATATATATATATACATATATATATATATATATATATATATATATATATATATATATATGTATATATATATATATATATATATATATATATATATATATATATATATATATATATATATATATATATATATGTTTCACATTTAACTGTTTTCCCTACCAGTGTTTGGCTCCACAAAAGAACAATTCATGTTAGTACCACATTTATCCTTTAACTACCGAATTGTATTTCCTTTTCCATTTCTCAAACTCCAGCCCACACTGCATCCATTCTCTCTTTACAGAATCCCTTTTCAACTTATGGTCCTAACTTCACCTGGAAATAGAAATTGAATCTCCGCTATGCATAACTAATTGTTGCTGCTCGATGTCTCGGAGATGTTCTCTCTTGAATTCAAATTACCCAACTAACATCTGCTTCCGTTTTCTCTCCGCGATAAATGTCCGTTTTCTGTTTGCTGAGATTTGCGTTATGTACGTTGGTGTGAATTCGTGATTCATTCAAAATTTCTTTAATAGTTTCCAATTTTGTTAGTTTTCACGCCTCTTTTATTAACATTTTATCAGAATCTACATGCACTCATTCATTTTGTATTCTAGTCTTAAATCTCTCTCTCTCTCTCTCTCT
>NC_090758.1:44117360-44124860 GCF_036898095.1 Palaemon carinicauda
TGAGCAACAGCTGCCCCCTAGGCAGAAACAGCTGAGAGGCTGCCAATATTTTTATTAGCCAGTAAAAGACTGAACTGTAAGTACCCAAGGCTTGTCGACACAAGGCGGCAGACAAATTGTAAAGTCAAAAGGGGGAGAGTGATCAATCCCAGAGGGAAGGGTCCAACCTCAGGGGAAGTACAGGAATGAAAGGCAGTTGACAAGTGAACCTGCCAAGACCTGATCATCATCATTAAATTATGAAAATTGAGGGTGCAGCCTGTAAGATAATGAGAGCCGTACATGACAGCGAGGAAGCTAAGAATTATAGATTCAAAGGATGTCCAGCCCACCAGGCATGATCCAATTGACCAACTCTATAGGAAAATGGTCCTCAGATGTGTGAAAGGAACGAGTAGATAACTAGTCTAAGACTGCATCTGAGACGGCAGAAGGGATGACCCATAGCCAACGCAAAGCCAGTGCTAGAAGGACTCAAGTTGACAACACAGGAAGAAGAGATAGGAGGCTGCACCTCTGTCTAGATAGGCTAACCTAGCAAGAGAGTCAACAACCGATATCAAGACGTATATAGCACAGGAAGAGAGGCTACAGACATAGCACTGGCTCTGCTAAGGTGGCTGCTAAGGTGGCAGAGGAGGACCACAAGGGGTACCTACTCTACACCTGGAAAGGGTGAGGCCATAGGGAGAACTGTATAAGCAAGCCTAGCCTACCTAGCAAGTGAAGGAAAGCTTAAAAGCTAGGGTGAAATAACTAGATAAGAGGAACATAGTTGCAGTACAGTCATGTTATGGCCTAACAAGGAAGGGAAGGAGCAGAGAAACAACCAAGGGTGGTCTCTAAGGCGTCAGAGAGATTTATAACTAAGGGAGGAGAAAATCACACCTAGCTAGGCGTCTCAGTCTCGGTCTCGGTCTCTGTCTCTGTCTTCATCTCCATCTCCGTCTCCATCTCCTTCTCCGTGTACGTCTCCGTCCCCGTCTGGTTCTCCGTCTCCATCTCCGTTTACTTTCTCACTATCACTCTCCGTGTCCGTGTCCATCTTCATCTCTGCCTGCCAGGGAAGATAGCATACAAGTAGGCATTCTAACAGGTAAAAGGAACCGGGAATAAGGGGTTGGAGATGGGATACTCAGAAAATGGTGAGGCAGCATGACAGGAAGGCCAAGCGCAACATTAGAACAGCAATAGTGTTCCAAATTGGATGCTGTGATAGGGCACAGAACACAAGTACTCCCCATCAGGCAAAGCCTACCAAACACTAAGAGAGAAGCCAAAAAATGGTTAAGAAGACAGAAGGACGTCTACTGGTAAGCATCAGAACAGGGGGTAAGGCGTTCCAATGGGTGAACATAAGTAAATACTGGGGGAAGGATTCCAAGACCTGTGCCGCCTCGCCAAACATAAAGGATAATTGGAAAGTTGAAAGCCATCATTGGGCAACTGAGAATACTATCCAAATCCCTGAAGGACCCTCAAGACCGCAGCTGCTCGCCGTGGAAAATTGACAACATGGGTGGATAGGGCAGTCATACACAACCAGTAGGGTTTGGTGAAAGAAGGTTATGGTGCACAGGGAAACTTTTATCAGGCATGGATGCCAGTTAGGGTAGTCTAGCCTTAGTCAATGCTGATAAAAAAAACCCAAGAAACACCAAGAAAAGATGGGGGATACCATAAACATACTACAATTTAGAAAAAAAAATATTCCTACAGTAATATGACTGAATGACTAATCGTTTCTGAGCCATTTGTAACATGATGTAATGCCAGCCTCAGGACAATACAAGTAGACAATTCAATAAAAATACTGGGTGGAGATGTGAATTTCTCAAACACATGAAATAGGAGTTACTCAGCTTAGTTAATGCGGAAAAGGCTGAATCATCCATGATCAGAAATAAATCAACAAGCTAAAAAAAAAATAGCAGAAACTCTCAAAGTGACCGAAAGATATTGTTCTGCAAAAAGTGGATGGTTCAAAAGGAAATGTGTTAGTTGTAGCATATTGAAATTGGAAGTTGTAACGTCTCTCCTTTACCTGTATATTACCCTCAATTTTCATTCTAGACAAGATTAACTCCATTCGGGGAAGGATAGCCAGGGCATCTTATTCACACATTCCTGATATATGCATGATATCTTTTGAGATATCTGCTCAATAGGTTGGATCTCCTTTAATACCTCTAAGGTAAATCTCTCTGGCATATGACTCGCAGAAATATTCTAAGTAGAAGCTGCTAATGAGGAACTTCCATCTGGACGACATTGCTCGAAACCAAAATGTTTATTCACTAGCAGCGGGGTAAGCAATGCAATGTGTTGTTTTTGTAGCTCTGCTTTCAGAACAAATTTTCATTCAGTATTCGTGGAAATTTCTAAATAACTTAAAACGTGTAGTATTATTTAAAGATTCTCATGATAAAAAAACAGGTAGCCAGTAAAGCTATCAGCCATTTTAATTAACAATTATTGTGAATTGATTCCTATCAATCACATGAATAAAATTGAAGGATTTTATTTCCATACTTGAATGGATTTTGTATCTTGTTTAGTCGTGAGATGTCTCCAATGACTGATCAATCAGCAATCACTAAATGCCTGGAATGGCTGCATCGGTCAATCACTAGAAGCAACACATCCATAATCAAGTGGGTCGAGTTTTGTCTCTCAATGTACAGCCATTAAACGATTAACGAATTTCGACTCATATGACGACATTTTCGCCTTTTGGGGGGGCTTTTGAAAATTAAAGAATGGAGTAATATTTACTGATCATATATAAAAAACTCACGAAATTCAAAATGCGAAGCATAAAATGAACTAAATATTTAATAAAGGGAGAAAAAGTAGTCATACTCTGGTGAGAGGGGTTGTGCTTAGGAAAGGGAGAGGAAGTAGTTCTACTCTGGTGATAGGTGTTGTACTTAGGAAAGGGAGAAGAAGTACTCCTACTCTGGTGTGAGGGGTTGTGTTTAGGAAAGGGAGAGGGAGTTTTCCTACTCCGGTGAGAGGGGTTGTGCCTAGTAAAGGTAGAGGGTGTAGTCATACTCCGATGAGAGGGGTTGTACTTAGGAAAAGGAGGAGGAGTAGTCCTACTCTGGTGAGAGGGGTTGTGCTTAGGAAAGGGAGAGGGAGTAGTCAAATTCTGGTGAGAGGGGTTGTTCTCGGTGTGAGAGGGAGTAGTTACACTCTAGTGGAGGGATTGTGATTAGGAAAGGAGGAGGAAGGATTCCTACTCTGGTGAGAGGGGTTGTGCTTAGGAAAGGGAGAGGGGGAAGTTCTACTCTGGTGAGAGGGGTTGTGCTTAGGAAAGGGAGAGGGAGTAGTTCTACTCTGGTGGGGTGTTGAGCCTAGGAGATGGAGAGGAGGTAGTCCTACTCTGATACAATGGGTTGTACTTAGGAAAGGTGGAGGGAGTAGTCCTACTCCGATGATGGGGTTGTGCTTAGAAATGGAAGAGGGACTAGTCCTACTTGGGTGAGAGAGTTGTACTTAGGAAAGGAAGATTGAGTAGTCATACTCTGGTGAGTATTTAGGAAAGGGAGAGGGAGTAGTTCTACTCTGGAGATATGGGTTTTGGTTGGGAGATGGAGAGGGAGTATTCCTACTCTGGTGAGAGAGGTTGTACTTAGAAAATGGAGAGAGAGTAATCCTACTCCGGTGAGATGGGTTATACTTAGGAAAGGGGGAGGGAGTAGTCCTACTCAGGTGAGAGGGGTTGTAATTAGGAAAGGAAGAGGGAGTAGTCCTACTCTGGTGAGAGTAGTTGTGCTTAAGAAAGGGAGAGGGAGTAGTCCTACTCTGGCGAGATGTGTTGTACATAGGAAAGGGATATAGAATAGTCCTACTCTGGTGAGAGGGGATGTACTTAGGAAAGGGAGAGGGAGTAGTTCTAATCTGGGGAGAGGGGTTGTGCCCCGGAAAGAGAGAGGCAGTAGTCATACTCTGTTGAGAGGGGTTGTAATCAAGAAAGGAAGAAGTAGTAGTCCTAATCTGGTGATAAGTGTTGTACTTTGGAAAGGGAGAGGAAGTAATCCTAATCTGGTGAGAGAGATTGTGCTTAGGAAAAAGGAGAGGGAGTAGTTTTACTCTGGTGAGACGGTTTCTGCTTAGGGAAGGGAAAGGGACTAGATTTACTCTCGTGAGAGTGGTTGTGCCCGGGAAAGGGACAGGGAGTAATCCTACTCCGGTGAGAGGGGTTGTGCTTAGGAAAGGGAGAGGGAGTAGTTCTACTCTGGTGGGAGGGGTTGACCTTATGACAGGGAGAGGGAGTTGTTCTACTCTTGTGAGAGTGGTTATGCTTAGGAAAGGGAGAGGGAGTAATCAAACTCTGGTGGGAGGGGTTGTGCCCAGGAAATGGAGAGGGAGTAGTCCTTATTTGGTGAGAGGGATTGTGCCTAGTAAAGGGAGAGGGAGTAGTCCTACTCTGGTGGGAGGGGTTGTGTTTAGGAAATGGAGAGTGAGTAGTCCTACTCTGATGTGATGGGTTGTACTCAGGGAAGGGTGAGGGAGTAGTCCTACTCCGCTCGGAGTGGTTGTGCTTAGGAAAGGGAGAGTGAGTAGTTTTACTCTGGTGAGAGGGGTTGAGCTTATGACAGGGAGAGGGAGTAGTCCTAGTCTGGTGAGAGGGATTGTTCTTAGGATAGGGAGAGGGAGTAGTCCTACTCTGATGAGAGGGGTTGTGCCCGGGAAAGGGAGAGGGAGTAGTCCTACTCTGGTGAGAAGGATTGTGCTTAGTAAAGGGAGAGGGAGTACTCCTACTCTGGTGGGAGTGGTTATACTTAGGAAATGGAGAGGGAGAAGTTCCACTCTGGTGAGAGGGGTTGTGCTTCACAAAAAGGAGAGGGAGTAGTTCTACTCTTGTGAAGGGTTGAGTCTAGGAGATGGAGAGTGAGTAGTCCTACTCTGATGTGATGGGTTTTACTCAGGGAAGGGTGAGGAAGTAGTCCTACTCTGGTGGGATTGGTTGTGCTTAGGAAAGGGAGAGTGAGTAGTTTTACTCTGGTGAGAGGGGTTGTACACAGGATAGGGAGAGGGAGTAGTCCTACTCTGGTGAGAAGGATTGTGCTTAGTAAAGGGAGAGGGAGTACTCCTACTCTGGTGGGAGTGGTTATACTTAGGAAATGGAGAGGGAGAAGTTCCACTCTGGTGAGAGGGGTTGTGCTTCACAAAAAGGAGAGGGAGTAGTTCTACTCTTGTGAAGTGTTGAGTCTAGGAGATGGAGAGTGAGTAGTCCTACTCTGATGAGATGGGTTATACTCAGGGAAGGGTGAGGAAGTAGTCCTACTCTGGTGGGATTGGTTGTGCTTAGGGAAGGGAGAGTGAGTAGTTTTACTCTGGTGAGAGGGGTTGTACACAGGAAAGGGAGAGGGAGTAGTCCTAGTCTGGTGAGAGGGATTGTTCTTAGGATAGGGAGAGGAAGTAGTCCTACTCTGATGAGAGGGGTTGTGCCTGGGAAAGGGAGAGGGAGTAGTCCTACTCTGGTGAGAAGGATTGTGCTTAGTAAAGGGAGAGGGAGTACTCCTACTCTGGTGGGAGTGGTTATACTTAGGAAATGGAGAGGGAGAAGTTCCACTCTGGTGAGAGGGGTTGTGCTTCACAAAAAGGAGAGGGAGTAGTTCTACTCTTGTGAAGGGTTGAGTCTAGGAGATGGAGAGTGAGTAGTCCTACTCTGATGTGATGGGTTTTACTCAGGGAAGGGTGAGGAAGTAGTCCTACTCTGGTGGGAGTGGTTGTGCATAGGAAAGGGAGAGTGAGTAGTTTTACTCTGGTGAGAGGGGTTGTACACAGGAAAGGGAGAGGGAGTAGTTCCACTCTGGTGAGAGGGGTTGTGCTTAGGAAAAGGAGAAGGAGTAGTCCTACTCTGGTGAGAGAGGTTGTACTAAGGAAAGGGAGAGGGAGTAGTTTTACTCCGGTGAGAAGGGTTTTGACTAGGAAAGGGTGAGGGAGTAGTTTTACTGTGATGAGAAGGGATGTGCTTAAGAAAGGGAGAGGAAGTAGTCTGACTCTGTAGAAAGGGGCTATGCTTAGGATATGGAGAGGGAGTAGTCCTACTCTGGTGAAAGTGGTTGTACTTAGGAAAGGGAGAGAGAGTAGTTCTGCCATAGTGAGAGAGGTTGTGCTTAGTAGATGAAGAGGGTGTATTCCTACTCTGGTGAGAGGGGTTGTACTTTGGATAGGGAGAGGGAGTAATTCTTCTCTGGTGAGATAAGTTGTAGTCAGGAAAAGAAGAGGGAGTAGTCCTACTCTGGTGAGAAGGGTTGTACTTAGGAAAGGGGAAGGGAGTAGACCTACTCTGGTGAGATGGGTTGTGTTTAGGAAAGGGAGAGGGAGTAGTTTTACTCTGGTGAGAGGGTTGTGCCTCGCAGAGGGAGAGGTAGTAGTCGTACTTAGGTGAGAAGGGTTGTACTTAGGTAAGGGAGAGGAGTAGTCCTACTCTGGCGAGAAGGGTTTTGCCCTGAAAGGGAGAGGGAGTAGTCATACACTGTTGAGAGTGGTTGTACTTGAGAGAGGGAGAAGGAGTAATGCCAAACTGGTGAGAAGGGTTGTGCTTAGGAAAAGGAGAGGGAGTAGTCTTGCTCTGGTGATAGAATTTCACCTTATGGAAGGGAGAGGGAGTAGATCTACTCTGGTGAGAGGTGTTGCGCCTAGGAAAGGGAGAGAGAGTAGTCCTACTCCGGTGAGAGGGGTTGTGCTTAAGAAAGGGAGAGGGAGTAGCCATTCTCTGGTGAGAGGTGTTGAGCTTAGGACAGGGAGAGGGAGTTGTTCTACTCTGGTGAGGGGTTGTGTTTAGGAGAGGGAGAGGGAGTATTCATATTTAGGTGAGAGGGGTTGTACTCTAGAAATAGTGAGGGAGTAGTCCTACTCTGGCGATAAGTGTTGTACTTTGAAAAGGGAGAGGAAGTAATCCCAATCTGGTGAGAGGGGTTGTGCTTAGGAAAAGGAGAGGGAGTAGTCATACTCTGGTGAGACTGTTTCTGCTTAGGGAAGGGAGAAGGAGTAGTCCTACTCTGGTAAGAGGGGTTGTGCCTAGTAAAAGGAGATGGAGTAGTCTTACTCTTGTGAGAGGGGTTGTGCTTAGGAAAAGGAGAGGGAGAAGTTTTACTCTGGTGAAGGGTTGAGTCTAGGAGATGGAGAGTGAGTAGTCTTACTCTGATGTGATGATTTGTAGTCAGGGAAGGGAGAGGGAGTAGTCCTACTCCGGTGAGAGTGGTTTTGCTTAGGAAAGGGGGAGGGAGTAGTTTTAATCGTGTGAGAGGGATTATAATAAGGAAAGGGAGAGGGAGTAGTCATACTCTAGTGAGAGGGGTTGTACTTAGGAAAGGGAGAGGGGGTAGTTCTACTCGGGTGAGAGGGGTTGTACTAAGGAAAGGGAGAGGAAGTAGTCCTACTCCGGTGAGATAGAGATATATTGTGACTAGGAAAGGGTGAGGGAGTAGTTTTACTGTGATGAAAGGGAGTAGTCCTACTCTGGAGAAAGTATGCCCACCTCTT
>NC_090758.1:44134860-44148679 GCF_036898095.1 Palaemon carinicauda
AAGAAATGGATTTTTGGCAAAGAAAATCCCACAATTATTTGTAGCTGAGATTCTCCTCCTCCTCTCTCTAAAGATACATCAACGACTTATGAACAACTCTGAGAGAAACATAATTACATAAACATATTTAAGGGAGTAATACGTTATTTCCTTATTTCCTTTCCTCACTGGGCAATTTTTCCCTGTTGGAGCCCTTGGGCTTATAGTATCTTGCTTTTTCGGCTAGGGTTGTAGCTTAGATAATAATAATAATAATAATAATAATAATAATAATAATAATAATAATAAAAAATAGCTTTTTCATCAACTAAGGTCGATGTATAATCTATCTCAACTTGGTCACAGATATCCTAAAATATAATAAAATCACAACGCTGGAATTAACGAGTTTTGCACAATTATAATCACTGAAATAACACAAGCCACAACTTTTCCCGTTATCACTTTTCTATCAACAAAATTTCCTCTATTTTTCACTTTTCTATCAACAAAATTTCTACCATTTTTCACTACTCTATCAAAAAATTTTTCACCATTTTCCCATTTTCTATCAACAACATTTCCACAATTTTCCCCTTTTCTATCACCAACATTTCCACCATTTTTTACTTTTCTATCACCAACATTTCCCCCATTTTTCACTTTTCTATCAACAACATTTCCACCATTTTTAACTTTTCTATCACCAACTTTTCCACTGTTTTTCCCTTTTCTATCAACAACATTTCCACTATTTTTCACTTTTCTATCACCAATATTTCGACCATTTTCACTTTTCTATCACCAACATTTCCACCATTTTTCACTTTTCTATCACCAACATTTCCACCATTTTTCACTTTTCTATCAACAACATTTCCATCATTTTAAACTTTTCTATCACCAACATTTCCACATTGTTTTCCTTTTTTATTACCATCATTTCCATCCTTTCTCTATCACCACCTTTCCACTCTTTTTCTTTTTTCTTTTCTATCACCAGTATTTCCACTTTTCTATCACTAACATTTCCAACCTGTTTTCATTTTTCTATCAACTTTTTTTTTTCCTTTTCTATCACCAAGATTTCCGAACTTTATCGTTCGTTTTATCACCAGAATTTCCACCCTTTATAATTTTTCTTTCACCAACTTTTCCCTATTTTTTTTAAATTCTCTGTCAGCAACATTTCAACCCTTTTTCACTTTTTGAACACCAACATTTCCATCCTTTATTATCATTTTCTTTCACCAGCAATTACATCCTTTTTTCACTGTTCTATCACAAACATTCTTTAAAATTTCTCTCACCAAAACTTTTACCCATTTTTACTATTCGATCACCAACCTTTCCATCGTTTTTTATCATTTTTCTAACACTGATATTTTCACCTTTTTTCACTTTACTATCACCATCATTTCCATCCTTTTTCACTTTTCTATCACCAACATTTTTACTATTCTAAAAATCTTCTATCACCAACATTTACGCACTTTCTCACTTTTCGATTACCAACATTTCCATCCTTTTTTATAATTTTTTTTTTTATCACCAACATTTTCGCTCATTTTTCATGTTCTATCACCAGCATATTCTCCCTTTTAACTTTTCTCTCAGAACATTTCCGCCCCTTTTTAACTTTTCTATCACCAATTTTTCCACCCCTTTTCAATTTCATCACCAGCATTTCCAACGTTTTTCATCTTCCTAACACCAGCATTTCCAACCTTTTTCATCTTTCTATCTCCAACATTTCCAACCGTTTACATCTTTCCATCACCAACATTTCCAATCTTTGTAATTTTTCTGCCACCAACATTTCAAACCTTTTACATCTTTCTGTCACCGACAATTCCAATCTTTGTAGTTCTTCTATCACCAACATTTCCAACCTTTTACGTCTTTCTATCACCAACATTTCCAATCTTTGTAATTACTCTATCACCAACATTTCCAACTTTTTACATCTTTCTATCACCAACATTTCCAATCTTTGTAATTACTCTATCACCAACATTTCCAACCTTTTACATCTTTCTATTACCAACCTTTCCAATCTTTGTGATTTTTTTATCACAAACATTTCCAGCCTTTTACATCATTCTATCACCAACATTTCCAGCCTTTTACATCATTCTATCACCAACATTTCCAATCTTTGTAATTTTCTTATCACCAACATTTCCAACCTTTTATATCTTTCTATCACCAACCTTTCCACCCTTCCTCTTCACATCTCTAACTCTAATATTTCTCGCATTTCAAAAATCGTCATAGAACCAGAATCAATCGACTATGCATCAAAGGTTCCATAAGAAATGTATATGTAAATATTCATGTTTGCTGACATTTTAGGAATAACTTTGTAAATAAAGTGTGAGCGTGAATGTATCCCGGTCTCAGAGTAAAGTATTTCGGTCGCAACCTTTAGAGAAAGAACTTATAATGGCTTCAAATCTGGATGCAAAATTGAAATGAGTAAAATCTAAGAGAGTAAATCATTTGTGGGTAACAGGCTATTATCGAATTTATTTATATTTTTCACACTGAAGATTTCACCAGATTAATTCTTCCGTGAAGACGAGAGGGCTACAAACTATAATTAAATTTGATCACATTTTTCAGACAGCAGCCTTGCAGAAATTTGACTTGGAAGATAAAAGTAAATTTGACTTAACAAAAGATTGTTTGAAGGATTATGTCAACGATGTTGGTTTTAATTCACAGTAGAATTTTGGCAGAGTAGTGTTTTCAAAGGTTTCGCTTTATATTACTTTTGATGAAGAATAATCAGAATGCAAAAGCAGGGAAGTTTGAACTTGCAAATAAATTACAACCTTCGGTAAACCATAAACAAAGATTTTAGAGATTGCTTAGCAAGAAGATTTAATATTTGAAAAGATTACAAAATATGCCTACCAAATTTGAGGATTGTGTCATCGCATTCCCTTTATAATTTAAAAAAAAAAAAAAATAATAAAAAAACAACTCTTCCAGAAATTGATGTTTTACACCTATCTTGGCTGGCAATCTACTTTCAAATGATTTATTAAATTACAATTTAATATAATGTTTACTTGTATAAAATCTGGTCTGTATGCTTTTCTTCCTCTTGTTTTTTTAATTTTTTTAGTTCATATAGGAGATATTTATTTCAATGTTACTCCTCTGAAAAACTTTATTTTTCCTTCTTTCCATTCCTCACAGGGCTATTTTCCCTGTTGGATCCCCTTAGATTATAGCATCCTTCTTTTTCATATAGGGTTGTAGCTTAGCAAGTGATAATAATAATAATAATAATAATAATATTAATAATAATAATAATAATAATAATAATAATAATAATAATAATAATAATAATAATAATAATGGTTTAACATGTATATACTCTCGAAACTTTAAGATTTTGTCTTTTAGCAGATTAAACCTTATACTTTGATCCAGTAGCATATGTAATCAAATCAAATAAGTGAGAATAGGCGTACCCAATTATAAGTTATAACCAACACACAGGGACACACACACACATATATATATGTATATATATATATATATATATATATATATATATATATATATATATATATATATATATATATATATATATATATATACTAAGGCACTTCCCCCAATTATGGGGGGTAGCCGACACCAACAATGAAACAAAACAAAAAGGGGACCTCTACTCTCTGTTCCTTCAGCCTAATCAGGGACTCAACCGAGTTCAGCTGGTACTGCTAGGGTGCCACAGCCCAACCTCCCACATTTCCACCATAGATGAAGCTTCATACTGCTGAGTCCCCTACTGCTGCTACCTCCGCGGTCATCTAAGGCACCGGAGGAAGCAGCAGGGCCTACCGGAACTGCGTCACAATTGCTCGCCATTCATTCCTATTTCTAGCACGCTCTCTTGCCTCTCTCACATCTATCCTCCTATCACCCAGAGCTTTCTTCACACCATCCATCCACCCAAACCTTGGCCTTCCTCTTGTACTTCTCCCATCAACTCTTGCATTCATCACCTTCTTTAGCAGACAGCCATTCTCCATTCTCTCAACATGGCCAAACCACCTCAACACATTCATATCCACTCTAGCCGCTAACTCATTTCTTACACCCGTTCTCACCCTCACCACCTCGTTCCTGACCCTATCTACTCGAGATACACCAGCCATACTCCTCAGACACTTCATCTCAAACACATTCAATTTCTGTCTCTCCATCACTTTCATTCCCCACAACTCCGATCCATACATCACAGTTGGTACAATCACTTTCTCATATAGAACTCTCTTTACATTCATGCCCAACCCTCTATTTTCTACTACTCCCTTAACTGCCCCCAACACTTTGCAACCTTCATTCACTCTCTGACGTACATCTGCTTCCACTCCACCATTTGCTGCAACAACAGACCCCAAGTACTTAAACTGATCCACCTCCTCAAGTAACTCTCCATTCAACATGACATTCCACCTTGCACCACCTTCCCTTCTCGTACATCTCATAACCTTACTCTTACCCACATTAACTCTCAACTTCCTTCTCTCACACACCCTTCCAAATTCTGTCACTAGTCGGTCAAGCTTCTCTTCTGTGTCTGCTACCAGTACAGTATCATCCGCAAACAACAACTGATTTACCTCCCATTCATGATCATTCTCGTCTACCAGTTTTAATCCTCGTCCAAGCACTCGAGCATTCACCTCTCTCACCACTCCATCAACATACAAGTTAAACAACCACGGCGACATCACACATCCCTGTCTCAGCCCCACTCTCACCGGAAACCAGTCGCTCACTTCATTTCCTATTCTAACACATGCTTTACTACCTTTGTAGAAACTTTTCATTGCTTGCAACAACCTTCCACCAACTCCATATAACCTCATCACATTCCACATTGCTTCCCTATCAACTCTATCATATGCTTTCTCCAGATCCATAAACGCAACATACACCTCCTTACCTTTTGCTAAATATTTCTCGCATATCTGCCTAACTGTAAAAATCTGATTCATACAACCCCTACCTCTTCTAAAACCCCCCTGTACTTCCCAGATTGCATTCTCTGTTTTATCCTTAATCCTATTAATCAGTACTCTACCATACACTTTTCCAACTACACTCAACAAACTAATACCTCTTGAATTACAACACTCATGCACATCTCCCTTACCCTTATATAGTGGTACAATACATGCACAGACCCAATCTACTGGTACTATTGATAACACAAAACACACATTAAACAATCTCACCAACCATTCAATTACAGTCACACCCCCTTCCTTCAACATCTCAGCTTTCACACCATCCATACCAGATGCTTTTCCTGCTCTCGTTTCATCTAGTGCTCTCCTCACTTCCTCTATTATAATCTCTCTCTCATTCTCATCTCCCCTCACTGGCACCTCAACACCTGGAACAGCAATTATCTCTGCCTCCCTATCATCCTCAACATTCAGCAAACTTTCAAAATATTCCGCCCACCTTTTCCTTGCCTCCTCTCCTTTTAACAACCTTCCATTTCCATCTTTCACTGTCTCTTCAATTCTTGTGCCGGCCTTTCTTACTCTCTTCACTTCTTTCCAAAACTTCTTCTTATTCTCTTCATATGACTGACCCAATCCCTGACCCCACCTCAGATCAGCTGCCCTCTTTGCCTCACGTACCTTGCGCTTTACTTCCACCTTTTTCTCTCTATATTTTTCATACTTCTCTATACTATTACTCTGCAGCCACTCTTCAAAAGCCCTCTTTTTCTCTTCCACTTTTACCTTCACTCCTTCATTCCACCATTCACTGCCCTTCCTCATGCTGCCTCCAACAACCTTCTTGCCACATACATCACTTGCAATCCCAACAAAATTTTCTTTTGCTAACTTCCACTCCTCCTCTAAATTATCAGTTTCTCTTACTCTCACCTCGTCATATGCCATTTTCAACCTTTCCTGATATTTACTTTTTACCCCAGGTTTTATTAGCTCTTCAACCCTCACTAGCTCCCTTTTACATCCACCTACTCTATTCCCCCACTCTTTTGCTACAACCAATTTTCCTTCCACCAAAAAATGATCAGACATACCGTTAGCCATACCCCTAAACACGTGCACGTCTTTCAATCTTCCAAACATTCTTTTAGTTATCAACACATAATCCATTAATGCCCTTTCTACTACTCTTCCATTTCCCACTCTTACCCATGTATACTTATTTTTATCTTTCTTCTTAAAAAAGCTAGCACTTATTACCATCTCTTGTTCAACACACATATCTACCAGTCTCTCACCACTCTCATTTTCACCTGGTACGCCATACTTCCCAATGACACCTTCTACCTCTCCAGCACCCACTCTAGCATTTAAGTCACCCATAACAACTACATAATTCCTTCTACCCAGTCCTTCTACACACCTAGTTAATTCATTCCAAAACTCATTCCGCTCTTCTTCACTTTTCTCACTACCTGGCCCATACAATACAGCTCTACTCTCTGACTTGTTTAACAACTTGTGACTCACGATTGAGAATATGTTAACAAAACTTGTACACATACATACCAAAAAAAGAAAAAAAAAATTAGCCTCACACTCAAAAGATCTAATCCTACTGCAATACAAAAGTGAGAAGAATCACATCCTAATTTTAGGACAATAAATTAATGAATAAATCCTTAAAAACATACGCTACTACACTTTTAAACTATGTCGAAACATGTTCTATCAATGCAATAGTGTGCATTACTCTTGATACCCGTAGCCCATATAGTATTACAGTTCGAAATACATAACAGTGCCCATGAATGAATTGAGTGTGTTGGAAGTCGAAGCTATCATTATAAAACTCAAGAGATGGAAAGCCCCTGGATACTGCTGAGATGATATTGGCTGAAAATGAAATGACTCCCAGACTAGTTATGAGGTTATTTTATAGAATATGGCGTGAAGAGGAAAAACCCGATGAATGGGAGCTAGGAGTGATGGTGAAAATGGACAAAAATCGGAGATCTGGGTGATTGCAATAATTACAGAGGCCTCACACTTGAGTCAGTTGACATGAAACTATTCAATACGCACATTCTACAGAGGCTATATATAAAATGAATACTATAAGAGAAAGATCCTCGAAGCAGCAACAGACATAATTGAGATATATCGTCTCCTAAATGGTATAATGGGAAATGTAAAAGAGAGAAGCTACCCGATGGATACAGTGACCAGGAACTAGCAATTAATTTTCTAGTATTCTTTAAAAACAGAATTGAAAATATAACCAGATTAATGATACACATGGCACACAGACAAAATTAATATTATCTAACAACATAACACAAGATGACCTCTCCAGAATTATTAAGAGAGCAAGGAAAACAAGCCGCGCGATCGATCCTATGCCAATATATTAAGTATTTGGAGAGAGAAACTTTTCTATTCTAGCCGAAATAATAATGAGAATAGCAAAAGCAAGCATTGATGAAAGTAGGTTTCCTAAACCTGAGAAAATGGTTATGGTCACACCACTTCTGAAAAATTCACTGGACTACCAGGAATTAAGCTCATATACATGTAGACCTATTTCGAATCTATACTTCGTTTCAAAAGTCCTTGAATATATAATTCTTGAACAACAAGTCACTCACTTAGAAGTAATAGAAGCTTTGACAACCAATCTGCTTACAGAAAACTATACTCTGCGGAGACAGCCATCTGCTCTGTTGTAAATGATATGCTGGAAATGCTGGATGAAAATTGATATGGTATTTTAATATTGCTCGATCTCAGTGCTGCTTTTGATACTGTTGTGCATGAACTGCTACAAAATGATCTACGGTCCACCGCCGTTGAAGATTAAACCTACAAATA
Source organism: Palaemon carinicauda (assembly GCF_036898095.1). Lineage (NCBI taxonomy): Eukaryota > Metazoa > Arthropoda > Malacostraca > Decapoda > Palaemonidae > Palaemon > Palaemon carinicauda. The sequence goes on from NC_090758.1 coordinate 44,142,705, forward strand.
CCTAAAACACTACATAGTTGGTAGAAATTACTGTGTATAAATTAGATACTCTTATTCATGATATGAACCCTTAAACAGAGGGGTACCCCAGGGGAGTGTACTTGGCCCAATCTTATTTTGCATCTATACTATTGGTCTATCGAAAATACTACAAAGGCATGGCGTGAAGTTCAAACTATTTGCAGATGACACACAATTTATCTTCTCCATAAATGATATAGATGATTCTAATGAAACTCTAAACCGAATCCTTGATAGTTTAAGAGTATGAATAATATTCAAACAACTAAAATTAAATGGGAACAAACTGAATTCACGGTGGTGGGTAAGAGAAACAGCGTGAGAAACTTGGGTGATATTCAAATAAACATAAATAATGACTCAGTGCCGATATCTAGTGAAGTTCGAGATCTAGATGTATTTCATGAATGTAACCTGTCTCTAAAGGTCCAAATAGATAATGCAATAAAAATTGTTGGTTATCATCTAAGAAATAAAGCGTTTATAAAAAAGTACCCAGACGAAAATTCTGTATAGAAACTTATGATAAAATGTGTTATCACCAGGATTGTCCACGGCAACTCTGTCTATTACAATTCACCAAAAGTGCAAATTAAGAAATCACAAAACATGATAAACAGAGTAGCAAGACTGATAAAAGGTGTCCCACCTAGAGAAAGGATCACCCCTATACTAATTGATTTACACTGTCTGCATATTAAAGCGAGAATTGAATTCAAAATATGTGCAGTAACCCACCAGGTTATCAGAACCGATCGTTCAAAATACTTAATAGAATTGCTACATATTGCACAGCCAACAAATCTTTTCAACATGAGAATATTTACGGATAGGTACAAACTGTTGGAAATTAGATATATGCCTACTTTAGGCTCCAGAGCCTTTAAATATGGAGCCCCGAGACTATATGATAAGCTCTCCCAAAATATCTTAATGATTAAAGACCTTAAAGCTTTCAAGAGGAAACTGAATATTTTCTTATTTAAACAGTCATACAACAGTGATGATTTAACAGTAAATGAACAATACGCGATACGCAACGTTTAATTCTCTGAACGAATAAGGTAAAACGACAGTGGAGGTCCTGTACAGAGTGGGGTGCCCCTGATGGATGGGTCCGGAAAATCAGACATGAAAGTAAAGTAAGTATATATATATATATATATATATATATATATATATATATATATATATGAATATATATATATATATATATATATATATATATATATATATATATATAAATATTTATATATATATATATATATATATATATATATATATATATATATATATATATATACATATATATATACATATATCTATATATATATATATATATATATATATATATATATATATATATATATCTATATATATATATATATATATATATATATATATATATATATATATATATACACATATATGTATATATATATATATATATGTATATATATATATATATATATATATATATATATATATATCTATATATATATATTATATATATATAGATATATATATATATATATATATATATATATATATATATATATATATATATATATATATATATATATATATATATATATATATATTTGTTCTGCATATTTAAAACTAACTCTTGTAAAAATGGTTTATTTCTTGAAGGTTAGCTATTGTCAAGCAACAATTTTGTTAAGATTTTCCAGTTGGACTGGTGCCAGTAGCCTTCTTCCCTTCCAATGCAACTCCCCACCATTGCTGCATCTACATTTTGAGCACCGAGAGATCTTTGTAGGTGAATTTTTGCATAGAAAATGAGCGCTCACAATCAGCCTGTGTTACTAACTGCTTATTTGTGCTCCTGCATTCATAAGGATATTAAATATTAATAATAATTATTATTGCTTTTGTCTTACATAACAATATTTTATCAATTCAAATAATAAACAAATCATCTGTATACTAATAATTGATAGATTTATTTTGAGCAATGAAGTCATTGTTGAATCATGTCTGGTTGATTAAAAGTTTCTCATGGAGACTCTAGGAAAGAAAGGACACCCATGGACCACTTGCCCTATGCACGCATGAACCTTCAGCCTCATGGTTACTTCAGGATCACACACACAGAGAGAGAGAGAGAGAGAGAGAGAGAGAGAGAGAGAGAGAGAGAGAGAGAGAGAGAGAAAGAGAAAGAAGTTTCACGGTACTACTAGCAACCTTTATAGGACAAAAACATAGTATTCAAGCCCAGTAAATGACTTTAGAGAAGACTATACTATGTAAAAAACGTAAAGAAAACTAAAGAGGCAAAACAAAATAAAAGGAATACAGATGAGTAAAAGGATTCCCTCATCTATGGAACAGGATCTGTCGTGAACACACATTAGATCCGAGAAAAAACACGTTAATAGAAGAGATTACCTTTAAACTTTGACTATGCTTTCCACACGAGGTAGTAGCGAAGAGGAGAAAACGGCTCTGGTGTTAAAAGAAAATGATCACGTGATTACATTAGGAAGAAGAAGGAGAAGAAGCAAATCATAGAGAAGAAGAACTCTAAGACGGAATCGAAGACTCTATAGGTTAGTTTCTCTGTCCTGTTCTTCAGTCCCCAGAATGTAGGCCAAGAAAGGAAATGCCAGGGAGGGTGTTGGTTTTCTCCTACGCTGAGGCCGGGCAGGGTCAAGCTTAGTTGTCAGGCGAATTCTTTTTTTCTTAAACAGGTTATAGTAATGAGGGAAGGACACACATTAGATCCGAGAAAAAACACGTTAATAGAAGAGGTTACCTTTAAACTTTGACTATGCTTTCCACACGAGGTAGTAGCGAAGAGGAGAAAACGGCTCTGGTGTTAAAAGAAAATGATCACGTGATTACATTAGGAAGAAGAAGGAGAAGAAGCAAATCATAGAGAAGAAGAACTCTAAGACGGAATCGAAGACTCTATAGGTTAGTTTCTCTGTCTTGTTCTTCAGTCCCCAGAATGTAGGCCAAGAAAGGAAATGCCAGGGAGGGTGTTGGGTTTCTCCTACGCTGAGGCCGGGCAGGGTCAAGCTTAGTTGTCAGGCGAATTCTTTTTTTCTTAAACAGGTTATAGTAAGGAGGGAAGGATTGGGAGGAGGGGGGGGGGAGAATGTTCCGTGATCTGTGGAAAGAAACGGATTTGGTGGGTAACTGCTTCGTCCAGTTTACGATCAGCAACTGCATTTGTAATGCGCTAAAGGGTTTGTAAACTTTTTGATAATAATAATAATAATAATAATAATAATAATAATAATAATAATAATAATAAGCCAAAATAGGTCCTATAATAATCGAGATTGAAGTTTTCTTGTAGCCTTAGATAACCTTTGTTCACATGACATCATGTCAACATCAACCAACTAATCAAATCCATCATGACTCCCAGATTTTTCTTTTAATGATCACTATTCTTCTAATACAGTGAAGTACAAAGGCAAAATACACGATTGGACCTTTGAGGAAATGTTATTGAGCTAATTTCAGCTAAAGCATTGGCAATTTTCTTATTTCGATCAAAGTTTTCCTTTGCAAGTTAGTTATTCAGGTAATAGTACACAAGTCAGTTCTTATAGATTATATAGAAACATATGTATTCAAAATGTATTTTTACTGATGTTTGTTATTGACAGATAAAAAATAAAATGAGAAGAAAGCAAAGTTTTGTAGAGAGGATTTGGAGTCCCTTGGGTGAGTAACTGACTGACTGACTGACTGAGTGGCCCTTCCCATCCTCACAGGAGACAGGTCGAGTTGGCGATGTTTCTTCACACGGGAAAAGGGATTTCCCAAAATGGTTTCATCACTTGGTAATGGAAGAAAGAAAGGGAGAAAATAAATTACCCAAAAAGGATATAAAGGAATTCTGTTATTTGAGGAAAGACTTTTCTGTCTGTATTTTGTGATTATATTTTAGTGGTGCATATAATGACGTCATCTGTATCACTCAGTCAGTGTAACTAGTCTCTCTCTCTCTCTCTCTCTCTCTCTCTCTCTCTCTCTCTCTCTCTCTCTGTCAAGTTATCGTCTGGATAATGTTTTCTGCGTCTTTGCTTTTGGTAATTTCCAATTCTCTCTCTCTCTCTCTCTCTCTCTCTCTCTACTCTCTCTCTCTCTCTCTCTCTCTCTCTCTCTCTCTCTCTCTCTCTCTCTCTCTCTCTCCTCTCTCTCTCTCTCTCTCTTTCTTTATATATATATATATATATATATATATATATATATATATATATATATATATATATATGTGTGTGTGTGTGTATGTGTGTATGTTAGTGTGTATGTGTGTACATGTAAATACAGTATATGCATGTATAAACACATGCACGCATTTATATATATATATATATATATATATATATATATAATATATATATATATATATATATATATATAATATATATATATATATAATATATATATACACATATGCGTGCACGTATATATGTATATGTATATACAGTATATGTATGTATAAAAAACACTCACAATACTATGCATATATGTGTTTAAAAGCCAATATTTGCCCCTTTAGTTCTTAAAACTGAATGTTACTGAAATACTTTGAATTTCAAAAGTTTGTTAGATTCCCAGGGGAACACTTGTCTGTGACATTTCATAACCAAGAGGATTAATCTAGATTAAAACATCTATTGCTTAGCCAAATAGATATTCATTCTACATTGAAAAATTCATAAATACATACTCATCATACTACATCATGAAACTGTATAACTCACTCGATATAAAAATAAGGCTAATAAATTATACACATCCAACTACCGCTTGGAAGATTTATATTGTCAATTTTTTTTCGTTGTTAGTAACCCACTGACTTAGAGAATGAGAAGCATTTTTTGGTCTCTTCCTTGGGATTATTTGACTACTCTCTGCTGCTATCTTAACGCTTTTTCAATTCATTCTTGCAAGTATCTTTGACATTACGACCTGTATGAAGGCATCTCCTGACCCCAAGTATAGATGAGCGACGACTAACTGCAGCAGCAGGCTAAACCTTGATTGCAGTTTCCTTTTTCCATCACAGTTTTCTTTTCTTTGCATCAGGCTAAAGCCTGCTTGCTGTTCACTTTTTCCAACACAGTTTCTTTTCTTTGCATTAGGCAAAACCAATGATGCACCTGTGTACCTCTCAAAGATCATCATTTCTCTTGGTCAGTCGAAATTGCACTCTTATATAGACGCACCCATAGCTGATGACATCATTGATTATTGATTATCAATATTAATATTAACGTTAACATTAACATTAATATTAACGTTAACATTAACATTAATATTAGTATTATTTTTCTTAATATTAATATTTTTTATCAAGGTTAGTATTAATAATATTATTATTATTAATATTATCCTTAATGTTATTATTATTAATATTATCCTTAATATTATTATTATTATTATTCATATTATTATAATTATCATTATTATTATTCATATTATTATTATTATTATTATCATTACTATTATTATTATTCATATTATTATTATTCATAACATTAGCGTTCATATTATTATTTATTATTATTATTATTATTATTATTATTATTATTATTTTGGTTTGTCCTTCTCCTAGAAGAGCTGCTTACCATAGCTAGAGTGTCTCAACCCTTATGAAGAGGAAAGTAGCCACTGAACAGTAGTTAAACCCTTGAACGAAGAAGAATTGTTTGGTAATCTCAGTGTTGAAAGGTGTATAGGGACAGATGAGAATGTGGAAAGAATAGACAACACTATTCGTTGAATTTGTAGGCAAAGGAAAAAAATAGCCGTAACTAGATATAGAGATCCAATGTATTACTGTCTAGCCAGTCAAAGAACTCAATAACTCTGGCGGTAGAGTAAGAAATCAACACGTAAAATTGACAGACTTTTAAAACCCTTTATTCTTCAATATGCTTAAACAGGTGCAACAATGAAGAATAGAT
>NC_090758.1:44149179-44159179 GCF_036898095.1 Palaemon carinicauda
TCTATTGCTGATTAAGAATTAGGGACTTTTTTACATTTTTAGTTGATTAAGGAAATTCATAATGGATGAAGCAGGTGTCGTCTGATTGTGTTCAACAATTATTCTAAATATATATCTATTCAAGTGATCAATCTCCACAAAGTGTTAGCTCCAGATCATAAAACACTTCAATTTCCACTCATTCTATTCGAGGTAAGATTTCAAACCCCAAAGCAACGCTCTTTTCTTCTGCTATTGCTATAATAACGAAACTTACACACACACACACACACAAATATATATATATATATATGTATATATATATATATATATATATATATATATATATATAGAGAGAGAGAGAGAGAGAGAGAGAGAGAGAGAGAGAGAGAGAGAGAGAGAGAGAGAGAGAGAGAGAGAGATATTATTCTGTCTTACTAAAATGGTTTAATGAAATCTTTAGGCTGACTTAAAACCGGTGCTTCATTTGTATTTCATTTGATTTCTTCACCACTTTTCTCTCTCTGTCACTTCCCTCCCTAATCTCATCCTTTGCTTCATTAACTTTTCCTATCCATTGCTCTTCTTACTCAAATCCCAAAGGAGAACATAATGTAGCGAAGGAGACGAAGGATTAATGCTACATTTAATGTTTGATAATATTTTCCTATCGGATTTCAGCTTCCACGAAAAGTTCAAAGGAAATTTCTCTTCTGTCTCAAATTGCAATGAAAGATTAGGAGTCTCTTCAGGATATCCATCCTGAATGCAGAAAAGCATTATCTCTAAAATCCAACTGTTTTGTGTAATGTTATTTACTTTCATCCATTTACATTTTTACTAATTGTAAGAATATCATGAATTTGGTTCCATCTTCCCATTTCTGTTACACTTACGTCCTTTGTCTTATGTATCATATTTCTAGAAACCTTTGGATTTTTTTTCATATCTTGAGAAGGGAAGCACCCCAACAAAAAAAGAAGAAAATTATCGCGTTGAATTATATATAAACCATATTTAATACTGAATGAGAGAGAGAGAGAGAGAGAGAGAGAGAGAGAGAGAGAGAGAGAGAGAGAGAGAGAGAGAGAGAGAGAGAGAGAGAGAGAGAAAGTAAATTGGAAATTAGCAAAAGCAAAGACACAGAAAACATTATCCAGACGATAACTTGACAGAGAGAGAGAGAGAGAGAGAGAGAGAGAGAGAGAGAGAGAGAGAGGGAGAGAGAGAATTGGAAATTACCAAAAGCAAAGACACAGAATACATTATCCAGACGATAACTTGACAGAGAGAGAGAGAGAGAGAGAGAGAGAGAGAGGAGAGAGAGAGAGAGAGAGAGAGAGAGAGAGAGAGAGACTAGTTACACTGACTGAGTGATACGGATGACGTCATTGTATGCACCACTAAAATATAATCACAAAATACAGACAGAAAAGTCTTTCCTCAAATAACAGAATTCCGTTTTATCCTTTTTGGGTAATTTATTTTCTCCCTTTCTTTCTTCCATTACCTAGTGATGAAACCATTTTGGGAAATCCCTTTTCCCGTGTGAAGAAACATCGCCAACTCGACCTGTCTCCTGTGAGGATGGGAAGGGCCAGTCAGTCAGTCAGTCAGTCAGTTACTCACCCAAGGGACTCCAAATCCTTCCTACAAAACTTTGCTTTCTTCTCATTTTATTTTTTTATCTGTCAATAACAAACATCAGTAGAAATACATTTTGAATACATATGTTTCTATATAATCTATAAGAACTGACTTGTGTACTATTACCTGAATAACTAACTTGCAAAGGAAAACTTTGATCGAAATAAGAAAATTGCCAATGCTTTAGCTGAAATTAGCTCAATAACATTTCCTCAAAGGTCCAATCGTGTATTTTGCCTTTGTACTTCACTGTATTAGAAGAATAGTGATCATTAAAAGAAAAATCTGGGAGTCATGATGGATTTGATTAGTTGGTTGATGTTGACATGATGTCATGTGAACAAAGGTTATCTAAGGCTACAAGAAAACTTCAATCTCGATTATTATAGGACTTATTATTATTATTATTATTATTATTATTATTATTATTATTATTATTATTATTATCAAAAAGTTTACAAACCCTTTAGTGCATTACAAATGCAGTTGCTGATCGTAAACTGGACGAAGCAGTTACCCACCAAATCCGTTTCTTTCCACAGATCACGGAACATTCTCCCCCCCCCCCCCTCTCCTCCCAATCCTTCCCTCCTTACTATAACCTGTTTAAGAAAAAAAGAATTCGCCTGACAACTAAGCTTGACTCTGCCCGGCCTCAGCGTAGGAGAAACCCAACACCCTCCCTGGCATTTCCTTTCTTGCCTACATTCTGGGGACTGAAGAACAAGACAGAGAAACTAACCTATAGAGTCTTCGATTCCGTCTTAGAGTTCTTCTTCTCTATGATTTGCTTCTTCTCCTTCTTCTTCCTAATGTAATCACGTGATCATTTTCTTTTAACACCAGAGCCGTTTTCTCCTCTTCGCTACTACCTCGTGTGGAAAGCATAGTCAAAGTTTAAAGGTAATCTCTTCTATTAACGTGTTTTTTCTCGGATCTAATGTGTGTTCACGACAGATCCTGTTCCATAGATGAGGGAATCCTTTTACTCATCTGTATTCCTTTTATTTTGTTTTGCCTCTTTAGTTTTCTTTACGTTTTTTACATAGTATAGTCTTCTCTAAAGTCATTTACTGGGCTTGAATACTATGTTTTTGTCCTATAAAGGTTGCTAGTAGTACCGTGAAACTTCTTTCTCTCTCTCTCTCTCTCTCTCTCTCTCTCTCTCTCTCTCTCTCTCTCTCTCTCTGTGATCCTGAAGTAACCATGAGGCTGAAGGTTCGTGCGTGCATAGGGCAAGTGGTCCATGGGTGTACTTTCTTTCCTAGAGTCTCCGTGAGAAACTTTTAATCAACCAGACATAATTCAACAATGACTTCATTGCTCAAAATAAATCTATCAATTATTAGTATACAGATGAATTGTTTATTATTTGAATTGATGAAATATTGTTATGTAAGTTAAGAGCAATAATAATTATTATTAATATTTTATATCCTTATGAATGCAGGAGTACAAATAAGCAGTTAGTAACACAGGCTGATTGTGAGTGCTAATTTTCTTTGCAAAAATTCACCTACAAAGATCTCTCGGTGCTCAGAATGTAGATGCAGCAATGATGGGGAGTTGCATTGGAAGGGAAGAAGGCTACTGGCACCAGTCCAACTGGAAAATCTTAACAAAATTGTTGCTGACAATAGCTAACTTTCCAGAAATAAACCATTTTTACAAGAGTTAGTTTTAAATATGCAGAACTAATATATATATATATATATATATATATATATATATATATATATATATGTATATATATATATATATATACATATATGTATATATATATATATATATATATATATATATATATATATATATATATATATATATATATATACATGTATCTCTCTCTCTCTCTCTCTCTCTCTCTCTCTCTCTCTATATATATATATATATATATATATATATATATATGTATATATATATATATATATATATATATATATATATATATATATATATATATATATATATATATATATATATATATATATATATATATATATATATATATATATATATATATATATATATATATATATATTTATATATATATATATATATATATATATATATATATATATATATATATATGTTTGTATACATATTGGAGTAGGGAGACGCGTTCTGTTTTTTTATATCCATTTATTTGCGCCGACGTTTCGTTTCAGCTTGATACATTTTCCAGGCTGAAACAATTAAAAATCAATTGTGTATAAGTAAAAAGATACACACAACGTTTACCAACACCAAAATTAAAAAGCTTTTTAATAAATTAAGATTAAAAGAGAGTAAAAACAGAAACACAAAACAACAGTGAAAGGGTTTGGAGCGAATATAGAGAAACAATTAATTCAATAATAATTATAATAATATTAATAATAGAAAAATATATCATAATAATAATAATAATAATAATAATAATAATAATAATAATAATAATAATAGAACGAACAAGACACCTACCCACAGCGGTAGCGTAAGGAGAACTGACATGAAAAATTGTTATGGAAGGGAGTGTAAACAAAACAACAGGTAATTAGGCAATAAACAATTGGGTGGAACACGACTGGTGGTTGAGAGAAGGTACAGTTAACTTAATCATTATTGATTCAAGGGTGGTTAGTTCGTCTATATGTCGGGTTCTTCCTATTATATTAAAATGACTGGTATCTATGTGTGTTTTGCAAATTTTACTGTGATTTCTTATGTTAGATTGTTCTGGATTTGATAGTCGACAACCCGTTCTATAGCTAATTCCCTGATGAGAGGAAATTCGGACTTTTAGCAGCCTCCTGGTGCAACCGATGTAAGTGCCAAGATCACATCTGGGACAATTATACTTATAAACGACACCGGAGGCAAACAGGGGGCTGATCTTATCTTTGACTTGGAAGAGTGTGCCGATAGTTCGGGGGTTTATGGGAATTAGCTTTAAATTAATGAATGACATTTTAAACGACTCTTCAAAATTTACCAAAGTTGGGGACCCAGACCTTTACAATATTACTAAACCCGAAGATAAAATCAACAGATTTCTTAGAACACTAAAACAAACCAAAGCAATAGATGAAAATACGTATCAGGACCTTTTTGTAACAGGATCTACATATGGACTTATGTACGGACTGCCAAAGATACACAAAGAAGGAATTCCTTTGAGACCCATCCTTTCTTCCATTAACACTGCTAGCTATAAACTCGCCAAATTTCTTGTCCCTTTACTCCAACCACTGACTCACAACAAATATACATTAACCCTGGATAGGTACGGTCCTCGGACACCCCTTTAAGGGTATACTCGGACGCGAACGACCCCGACGCCAAAAAAAATTCTTGAAAAATCAGTTTTTGCAGTAACCTCCTTTTTTCTTTTGCCAAAAAAACTTCAATGAATGCTTAAAACAACTGTATAGATAAATACTACTCATCTGCAGAAAAACTATTTATTATAAATATTTTAAAAAATTAAGTAGAAAAAAAAAAGACCTGACATAAAAATTCATAAAAAAAAAGTTTATACATATATACACAAATCCTTTTAGGAATTGATTCCTGAATGTTTAGGACACATCTTGATGTATTTTGGATGAAGTCAGACCCATGGAGGTGAAGATCTGAAATGAGAAAAAAAGGGTAACTTTTTTTGGCCAAAAAAATTTGTCCAAATTTCATGAATTTTTTTGGGTACCCAAATGAAATAGGAAGTGGCTAATTTTTTTAGGGAATAAACATATGTTATCCTAAAATAGAAATATGTAAAAAAATCTTCATTATTTTGTAAATTACATTTATATCAGGGGCCATATCTAAAGGTAATTTTTTGAGTACTTAGAAATTCCGTAAAAAAATACATATATTTAATATATAATATGATATTTATGCAGGTAAAAATATACCACAATATCACAAATTCTATAGGGAACAAGAATATATATAGATAGGGCAGCTTACGCTTCGGATATGTCCACAAAATGGCCGCCAACCACACTGACTCAGACTCCCTAATCTGCCACTTGAAATGTAGGAAGGGTATGTCAATTTCAAGGTGTTATTTACTAATCTAATTATTATTGGATATGCATAAAAATTGTATGGTGGGTTGCTGGATAATTGTCGATTATTTTACGACTATAAAATTAAAATTCTGACCCAAAAAAATTTTTTTGAAGGGAAATAAAATCGAAAAAAAAAATGTAAAACAATATTTTAGCTAAAAAAATTTGATGATATTCAATCAAAAAAAAAGTAAACAAAATTTTCCGACAAATAAACATCTAGAGGAATCATTACTCTGTGATAGTTCCTTAGTACGTAGTAATTTTGAAAGAATTGGGAAAAAACGAAAAAATGGCAATCACCGGAAAATCGAACACATACCTATATATACGCCATATCTGGCAAAAAAAAAAAGATAGGCATGGGTAGCCAGATCATCTAGAAACACTTTCCAACACTATAAAAATATAAGTTTTGCGACACTACTTGCCAATTCCTTACGGTAACATGACTAAGCAAAAAAATGCAAAACAAATAAAAAGGGGCACTCGAGGAAAAATGGCTAACATTCTAATATACGGCATTTCAGAAAAAAAAATTCAGCCACGTGCTAGGCAAACCATCAAGGCACATTTTCCGACAAATAAACATCTAAATGAATAATTACTCTGTGATAGTTCCTTAGTACGTAGTAATTTTGAAAGAAATGGGAAAAAACGAAAAAATGGCAATCACAGGAAAATCGAACACATACCTATATATACGCCATATCTGGCTAAAAAAAGAAGATAGGCATGGGTAGCCAGATCATCTAGAAACACTTTCCAACACTATAAAATTATAAGTTTTGCGACACTACTTGCCAATTCCTTACGGTAACATGACTAAGCAAAAAAATGCAAAATAAATAAAACGGGGCACTCGTGGAAAAATGGCCATTCTAATATACGGCATTTCAGAAAAAAAAAATTTCAGCCACGTGCTAGGCAAACCATCAAGGCATATTTTCCGACAAATAAACATATAAATGAAATATTACTCTGTGATAGTTCCTTAGTACGTAGTAATTTTGAAAGAAATGGGAAAAAACGAAAAAATGGCAATCACAGGAAAATCGAACACATACTTATATATACGCCATATCTGGCTAAAAAAAAAATAGGCATGGGTAGCCAGATCATCTAGAAACACTTTCCAACACTATAAAAATATAAGTTTTGCGACACTACTTGCCAATTCCTTACGGTAACATGACTAAGCAAAAAAATGCAAAACAAATAATAAGGGGCACTCGCGGAAAAATGCCCAACATTCTAATATACGGCATCTCAGATAAAAAAAAAGACATGCACGTGTTAGCCCAACCATCAAGGCACACTTTCTAACACATAAACATGAAAAAAAAATCAATAATATACGGCAATTCCTTACTACGTAGTAAATTTTTACAAATATTGAAAAAAAACAGAAATTGGCAACCGCAGTTAAATACCCAATATACCAATAACTACGTCGTATCTGACAAAAACAAAATCACGCATGGGTAGCCAGATCATCTAGACACACTTTCCAACACTAAAAAAGCAAAAGTTTTACGACACTATTTCGCAATATCTTACGGAAAAATGACTTGGCAAAAAAATGAAAAAAAAAATGAAAAGGGACACTCGCGGTAAAATGCCCGACATTCTAATATACGACATCTCAGATAAAAAAAAAGACATGCACGTGTTAGCCCAACCATCAAGGCACACTTTCTAACACATAAACATGAAAAAAAAATGAATAATATACGGCAATTCCTTACTACGTAGTAATTTTTACAAATATTGAAAAAAAAACAGAAATTGGTAACCGCAGTTAAATACCCAATATACCAATAACTACGTCGTATCTGACAAAAACAAAGTCATGCATGGGTAGCCAGATCATCTAGACACACTTTCCAACACTAAACAAGCAAAAGTTTTACGACACTATTTGGCAATATCTTACGGAAAAATGACTTGGCAAAAAAATGAAAAAAAATGAAAAAGGGGCACTCGCGGTAAAATGGTCCTCGTGGTGATGAACGCCATTTTAACTAAAAAAAAAAACATGCACATGGTAGCCAAACAATCCACCAAGACTTTCCACAACTGATAACCTATACAAGTTGCACCATTCTCTGACAATTTCATAATACGTAATAACTTTGATAATTATGCAAACTACCCTAGAAGGGTAAACTCGGACGCGAACGACCCCGACGCGTCTCAGAAATCGGGGAAGGAGTACAGCTACAGCAATGCACATCTGGACACTACTAGAGCGTGTAGGGGAGACACCTCCTGCAGGTCGATCACCCACAAATTCAGTCACGGGGGTGAGTCACCTGAGAAAAACCTGTTTTTTTTTGACGCTCGGGGTCGCAAACGACCCACCGTACCTATCCAGGGTTAATAAACTCGGCCTCCTTTAAAGATGACATTATCACGCAGGACTCAGATCTGTACATGGCGAGCTTTGACGTGGAATCTCTGTTTACAAATGTTCCCGTTGTCGAGACTATCAACATCATTTTAGACAGGCTATTTCCCACTGACGATTGCTTGTTCAACAATTTTAATAGAACTCAATTCAAGTTGCTTTTAGAATTAGCCGTGCTGGATACGCCCTTTGTTTTTAATAATACGGTTTTTAAGCAGACTGAGGGGATGGCCATGGGAAGCCCTCTGGGTCCTACTTTTGCAAACATATTTATGTGCTCCCTGGAGGAGCGAGCTTTAGATGTATGCCCACCTAATTTCCGCCCACTCTTTTATAGACGCTACATAGATGACACTTTCGCCTTGTTCAGATGTAATTACCATGCTGATACCTTTCTTGAGTTTTTAAACAACCAACACCATAACATTAGATTTACGGTTGAAACAGAAACACAGAATTCACTTCCGTTCCTTGATGTGAGGATATCCAAGGACGAGTCTGGCTTTCATACTGGTATTTATAGAAAGAGCACCTTTACTGGCCTGGGGACCAATTTTTATAGCTCATGTTTTTTTAACTTTAAACTGAATTCCGTGTCAACTCTCCTCCATAGAGCCATTAATCTGACATCAAGCTGGTCTACCTTTCATACTGAAGTGACTTTCCTTGCTGATTACTTTAAGGATAATTATTTCCCTCCAGCAATTTTTCATAGATCCCTTAATAAGCTACTTAATCTGAAATTCAATCCAACCCCAATAGTCCACAATGTCCCCAAGCTCCGTATGTTTGCTAGATTTCCCTTTCTCCATAATAATAAATTTAGGAAAAAATGCATTAACCTATTCAGTGAGCAATTGCCCGCCCTTAATTTAAAGCTAATTCCCATAAACCCCCGAACTATCGGCACACTCTTCCAAGTCAAAGATAAGATCAGCCCCCTGTTTGCCTCCGGTGTCGTTTATAAGTATAATTGTCCCAGATGTGATCTTGGCACTTACATCGGTTGCACCAGGAGGCTGCTAAAAGTCCGAATTTCCTCTCATCAGGGAATTAGCTATAGAACGGGTTGTCGACTATCAAATCCAGAACAATATAACATAAGAAATCACAGTAAAATTTGCAAAACACACATAGATACCAGTCATTTTAATATAATAGGAAGAACCCGACATATAGACGAACTAACCACCCTTGAATCAATAATGATTAAGTTAACTGTACTTTCTCTCAACCACCAGTCGTGTTCCACCCAATTGTTTATTGCCTAATTACCTGTTGTTTTGTTTACACTCCCTTCCATAACAATTTTTCATGTCAGTTCTCCTTACGCTACCGCTGTGGGTAGGTGTCTTGTTCGTTCTATTATTATTATTATTATTATTATTATTATTATTATTATTATTATTATTATTATTATTATTATGATATATTTTTCTATTATTAATATTATTATAATTATTATTGAATTAATTGTTTCTCTATATTCGCTCCAAACCCTTTCACTGTTGTTTTGTGTTTCTGTTTTTACTCTCTTTTAATCTTAATTTATTAAAAAGCTTTTTAATTTTGGTGTTGGTAAACGTTGTGTGTATTTTTTTACTTATACACAATTGATTTTTAATTGTTTCAGCCTGGAAAATGTATCAAGCTGAAACGAAACGTCGGCGCAAATAAATGGATATAAAAAAACAGAACGCGTCTCCCTACTCCAATATGTTTATGCTTGAGTAATTGCTCCTGTCTCCATTCTTCTATGTTTATATATATATATATATATATATATATATATATATATATAAATATATATATATATATATATATATATATATATATATATATATATATATATATATATATATATATATATATATGTATATATATATATATATATATATATATATATATA
>NC_090758.1:44164179-44181679 GCF_036898095.1 Palaemon carinicauda
ATGTATTTCGAACTGTAATACTATATGGGCTACGGGTATCAAGAGTAATGCACACTATTGCATTGATAGAACGTGTTTCGACATAGTTTAAAAGTGTAGTAGCGTATGTTTTGAAGGATTTATTCATTAATTTATTGTCCTAAAATTAGGATGTGATTCTTCTCACTTTTGTATTGCAGTAGGATTAGATCTCTTGAGTGTGAGGCTAATTTTTTTTTCTTTTTTTGGTATGTATGTGTACAAGTTTTGTTAACATATTCTCAATCGCGAGTCACAAGTTGTTAAACAAGTCAGAGAGTAGAGCTGTATTGTATGGGCCAGGTAGTGAGAAAAGTGAAGAAGAGCGGAATGAGTTTTGGAATGAATTAACTAGGTGTGTAGAAGGACTGGGTAGAAGGAATTATGTAGTTGTTATGGGTGACTTAAATGCTAGAGTGGGTGCTGGAGAGGTAGAAGGTGTCATTGGGAAGTATGGCGTACCAGGTGAAAATGAGAGTGGTGAGAGACTGGTAGATATGTGTGTTGAACAAGAGATGGTAATAAGTGCTAGCTTTTTTAAGAAGAAAGATAAAAATAAGTATACATGGGTAAGATTGGGAAATGGAAGAGTAGTAGAAAGGGCATTAATGGATTATGTGTTGATAACTAAAAGAATGTTTGGAAGATTGAAAGACGTGCACGTGTTTAGGGGTATGGCTAACGGTATGTCTGATCATTTTTTGGTGGAAGGAAAATGGGTTATAGCAAAAGAGTGGGGGAATAGAGTAGGTGGATGTAAAAGGGAGCTAGTGAGGGTTGAAGAGCTAATAAAACCTGGGGTAAAAAGTAAATATCAGGAAAGGTTGAAAATGGCATATGACGAGGTGAGAGTAAGAGAAACTGGTAATTTAGAGGAGGAGTGGAAGTTAGCAAAAGAAAATTTTGTTGGGATTGCAAGTGATGTATGTGGCAAGAAGGTTGTTGGAGGCAGCATGAGGAAGGGCAGTGAATGGTGGAATGAAGGAGTGAAGGTAAAAGTGGAAGAGAAAAAGAGGGCTTTTGAAGAATGGCTGCAGAGTAATAGTATAGAGAAGTATGAAAAATATAGAGAGAAAAAGGTGGAAGTAAAGCGCAAGGTACGTGAGGCAAAAAGGGCAGCTGACCTGAGGTGGGGTCAGGGACTGGGTCAGTCATATGAAGAGAATAAGAAGAAGTTTTGGAAAGAAGTGAAGAGAGTAAGAAAGGCCGGCACAAGAATTGAAGAGACAGTGAAAGATGGAAATGGAAGGTTGTTAAAAGGAGAGGAGGCAAGGAAAAGGTGGGCGGAATATTTTGAAAGTTTCCTGAATGTTGAGGATGATAGGGAGGCAGAGATAATTGCTGTTCCAGGTGTTGAGGTGCCAGTGATGGGAGATGAGAATGAGAGAGAGATTATAATAGAGGAAGTGAGGAGAGCACTAGATGAAACGAGAGTAGGAAAAGCATCTGGTATGGATGGTGTGAAAGCTGAGATGTTGAAGGAAGGGGGTGTGACTGTAATTGAATGGTTGGTGAGATTGTTTAATGTGTGTTTTGTGTTGTCAATGGTACCAGTAGATTGGGTCTGTGCATGTATTGTATCACTATATAAGGGTAAGGGAGATGTGCATGAGTGTTGTAATTCAAGAGGTATTAGTTTGTTGAGTGTAGTTGGAAAAGTGTATGGTAGAGTACTGATTAATAGGATTAAGGATAAAACAGAGAATGCAATCTGGGAAGTACAGGGGGGTTTTAGAAGAGGTAGGGGTTGTATGAATCAGATTTTTACAGTTAGGCAGATATGCGAGAAATATTTAGCAAAAGGTAAGGAGGTGTATGTTGCGTTTATGGATCTGGAGAAAGCATATGATAGAGTTGATAGGGAAGCAATGTGGAATGTAATGAGGTTATATGGAGTTGGTGGAAGGTTGTTGCAAGCAGTGAAAAGTTTCTACAAAGGTAGTAAAGCATGTGTTAGAATAGGAAATGAAGTGAGCGATTGGTTTCCGGTGAGAGTGGGGCTGAGACAGGGATGTGTGATGTCGCCGTGGTTGTTTAACTTGTATGTTGATGGAGTGGTGAGAGAGGTGAATGCTCGAGTGCTTGGACGAGGATTAAAATTGGTAGACGAGAATGATCATGAATGGGAGGTAAATCAGTTGTTGTTTGCGGATGATACTGTACTGGTAGCAGACACAGAAGAGAAGCTTGACCGACTAGTGACAGAATTTGGAAGGGTGTGTGAGAGAAGGAAGTTGAGAGTTAATGTGGGTAAGAGTAAGGTTATGAGATGTACGAGAAGGGAAGGTGGTGCAAGGTTGAATGTCATGTTGAATGGAGAGTTACTTGAGGAGGTGGATCAGTTTAAGTACTTGGGGTCTGTTGTTGCAGCAAATGGTGGAGTGGAAGCAGATGTACGTCAGAGAGTGAATGAAGGTTGCAAAGTGTTGGGGGCAGTTAAGGGAGTAGTAAAAAATAGAGGGTTGGGCATGAATGTAAAGAGAGTTCTATATGAGAAAGTGATTGTACCAACTGTGATGTATGGATCGGAGTTGTGGGGAATGAAAGTGATGGAGAGACAGAAATTGAATGTGTTTGAGATGAAGTGTCTGAGGAGTATGGCTGGTGTATCTCGAGTAGATAGGGTCAGGAACGAGGTGGTGAGGGTGAGAACGGGTGTAAGAAATGAGTTAGCGGCTAGAGTGGATATGAATGTGTTGAGGTGGTTTGGCCATGTTGAGAGAATGGAGAATGGCTGTCTGCTAAAGAAGGTGATGAATGCAAGAGTTGATGGGAGAAGTACAAGAGGAAGGCCAAGGTTTGGGTGGATGGATGGTGTGAAGAAAGCTCTGGGTGATAGGAGGATAGATGTGAGAGAGGCAAGAGAGCGTGCTAGAAATAGGAATGAATGGCGAGCAATTGTGACGTAGTTCCGGTAGGCCCTGCTGCTTCCTCCGGTGCCTTAGATGACCGCGGAGGTAGCAGCAGTAGGGGACTCAGCAGTATGAAGCTTCATCTGTGGTGGAAATGTGGGAGGTTGGGCTGTGGCACCCTAGCAGTACCAGCTGAACTCGGCTGAGTCTCTGGTTAGGCTGGAGGAACATAGAGAGTAGAGGTCCCCTTTTTTGTTTTGTTCTTGTTGATGTCGGCTACCCCCCAAAATTGGGGGAAGTGCCTTTGGTATATGGATGGATATATATATATATGTGTGTGTGTGTGTGTGTGTGTATATATATATATATATATATATATATATATATATATATATATATATATATATATATATATATATATATATATATATATATATATATATATATATATATATATATATATACAGTATATAAATAACTCAAACATGGCTGGCGCTGTTATTCTTTTTGCTTTATTTCTATCTAAGCAAATTTTGGTCTCGTGTTTCTTGTTGAAAATTTTAAGCCATACCTGACCTGAAACAGGTGTTATAAGTATGGCTAAATTCTTGTTAGAAGATGGTCTGTATCTTGCCTGTATTGCATACGGGTATCAATAGGTGTAGCCTAACACTTACGGTGATAAGGAAGTCGAGTCCTCAAGGTGTGGCCCAAGTTCACCTTTCATGACTGGCATTTCGACTACCACTTTTGACTCTAAACACCACTCCATACAATTCCATTTTATTTCGACTACTGGGCTAAACCGAGTGATTTGTCTCATTGTCTCTTAAGACAAAGACCCTGGCCATTTTCTTGAGGTGAAAAAAATGGACTGGGGATAGGCATTATGGTTAGAGCTTGGAGGCATACTTCTATACCTTATCAAGTCGTTCATCTTGAGTATCCTTTCTTCATATGTCATTGAGTGACTCGTCAACGTTTCTGGTTTTGAGCACTCACTTAGCTCTAATCTCATTTCATTGATTTTGGTGGGTAGGCACATTGTTTCTAATTTCCACAGACTATAAGTTTCATATTAATTCAAAATCTCTTTTAACATATGTATTATTTTATCAACGAATCTTTCTCAGGGAGCTATAGACAGTATACTATATACCATACACCGGCTAAAATGTTACAAGTTCTCTAGAGCCAACTAATTCCTCAGTTTATATAACAGATTGAAAATAGAGATTTTATTATGATACTAATTGCAGTCATGCAAGATCAACGCTGTGGTCATCAAAGCATCACCAACATCTCGTCGCTCGAGTCTCCTCAAGAGGCGATTTTATTCAAAGTTTCTCTGAGTGCGGAGCAAACAGTCCTCCTCCTCCTCCTCCTCCTCCTCCTCTAAAATATTTGTTGACACCCGTCAGCAATCTTCTTCTGAAATCAAACCCTTGTTCTCTGGTCTTGGGCAGTGCCATAGCCTCTGTTTAATGCATTGCGTTTCACTGTCTGCAGTTAGAGTTCTCTTGCTTGAGGGTACAATCAGGCACACTATTCTATCTCCTTTTTCCTCCTCTTGTTTTGTTCAATTTTCCTCACTGGGCTATTTCCCTGTTGGAGCTTTTGTGCTTATAGCATTCTGCATTTCCAACTAGGGTTGTAGCTTAGCAAGTTATAATAATAATAATAATAATAATAATAATAATAATAATAATAATAATAATAATAATTGAGCAAAGCTCACCTTGCACATTCTCTCTTCGAGTGGCAATCCTCGATTTCTTTATCACTAAGACCTGCCTTTCCTTTTTTCCTTTTCCTTGTTATCTCAGGGTCTGGGCTAGAAAAGGGCTTCAAGTCTCCCACTTCCAATGGCTTTTATATAATATGGAAAATACCTTTGTCTTTTCTAACCTTCATGAGTACGTAATTCTATCTTGTGTATCCAATTAGACCCGAGAAACGAGTTGAAATATTGAAACTAAGAAATATATTTCATGATAATGTAAGAGTCCGACCCCAAAATAATCCTTATATCATCATATCAAGTAAATCATGTTTTATTACTTCCGCCAACGAAGAGGGGAGGAGGTTATGTTTCCGCCACTGTTTATCTATGTGCTTGTTTCTGAACAACTTTCTAGCCACAATTTTACTCATAGAGTAGTGAAATTTTCAGGAATTAATTGCTATGTTGAAACGTGGAAATAATTCATTTTGAAAGTCCTAGGTCAAAGGCCAAGGTCAAGGTCGAAAGATTTAACCATACCCATAACCCTGGTTGTCAGACAGACTTCAAATACGCTTACGATCTGAATTGATTCTGGGAAAGGCAAGCTGGTTTCAAGAAATAAGGTGAGAGTGCAGATCTCCACCACTGATGTTTGCACACTCAGAGTGCTTTTTTAGTTGTACCTGTCATACAGTGGAAGGTTAGCTGAGAACAGAGGTAACACCTATAATATTTCTTCCTCTTTGGCAATTTTCTTTAAATGCTAAACCCCTGTCTTATGGCATGCACTGTTCTAAGGTAACATTTTTCAGCTTTCTGTATATTTTTCTTTCTTGGGGGTAAGAATTTTGAATGGAAAGAAGCAGTTTGTCACAGTTTGACTCCATTTATTCAGTTGTAGCTGACAGCTGTTTCAGTCAATAACAAATGTCTTTCGTCAGGGATTCTCTGAAAAGAATTAATTCTCCTCACAAATTGGCATAGAACTCACACCTTAGAAAACAAAAAGAACTTTGAAGACTTTCTAAGCAATGAATGATAGTTAAAACTGTGATGGCAGAACTTATCATTTCACACAAACCTAATTCGATTAAGGATTTGAATGTGAATAGAGCGTGAAACATTACATGCAACATTTTCGTTTCCTTGTGTTTTTTTTTACGGGTGATCGAATCCACTTGGGAACCGAGGGTTGGCTGTGAAGAGAGGCTTCACATGCATCATTAGTTCGTTAAACATTTCCACAAAGAAACTTTTTCTTCAGGAAATTAGGAGAGGCTTCAATCAAAATAAGAGAGATAAAATGTCCACAAAGTTATTTAGAAGTGGTGAGAAACTTGTCATTTTCAGTTGATTAGTATTGTGTCTCCAAATCTCTCTCTCTCTCTCTCTCTCTCTCTCTCTCTCTCTCTCTCTCTCTCTCTCTCTCTCTCTCTCTCTCTCTCAGTTTTTTGTTACTTTAAACTATTAATGTAGTTATGTTTCAAAACTCTCATTATATCTTTCACTGTGCAAAAGATTATTTGAGTGAATAGACTTCAATCATCTTATTATCATCGCTAAATATTGATTTTTGAAGTGTATTGAGATTGAAATTTTATTTCATATATCTTTGTTCTTAACATTTACGCTGAATAGCGAAGTCTCAAAACTCATTATTCACACAAAAAGAATAATCTATTATGAAAACGTTAACTTTCATGTATGTAACGATTATGTGCGTATGTATATATATATATATATATATATATATATATATATATATATATATATATATATATATATATATATATATATATATACACACACATATATATATATATATATATATATATATATATATATATATATATATATATATATATATATATATATATATATATATATATGAGAGAGAGAGAGAGAGAGAGAGAGAGAGAGAGAGAGAGAGAGAGAGAGAGAGAGAGAGAGAGAGGGGGGGTCTGCGAGGTAATGTTCGCAGGCCTCCTTGTAGTTCTGTGCCACCTGTGGGTTGCGGAGCTTACTACAATCAAAGCGTTGGTGTGGTACGCTGTCAGGTGCCCTTCTGGGTGGTCGTAGGGTCGTCACGGAGAGTCAGGAGATGAGGAGTCTGTGGTCCGTCCAGCAGTCGTCCGCTCCGGGCATGGATCGGGTGATGCGGACGTCTCCTCGATCTCTGGCTCTGGTCAGGACGTAGTCCAGGGTGTGCCAGTGTTTAGACCGTGGGTGTCTCCATGTGGTCTTTTGTCGCTTTAGTAACTGGAAGATGGTGTTGGTTACCACAAGTTGGTGTTCTGCACACAGACCCAGTAGGAGTTGGCCATTGGCGTTGCAGTTTCCAATGCCATGGCGGCCGATAATTCCCTCCTACAGGCGATGGTCTTTGCCTACTCGGGCATTAAAGTCGCCAAGCACAACGAGCTTGTCATTGGCGGGCACTGCCTGGATGGTGCGGTCGAGCTGGATGTAGAAGGCAGTTTTGTTATCATCGGTTGAGGTCATAGTTGGGGCGTAGACAGAGATCAGGGTGAGATGTCTGTCCCGCGTGATGGGATCATGGGGATGCGGACAGTCATCAGGCGCTCACTGATGGCCTTGAGAGCTAGGTTGTGCTGCTGCACTAGCTGGGAACGGATGGCGAAGCCGACACCGTGGATGCGAGGCTCCTCTAGGGCCTTGCCTTTCCAGAAGATGGTGTAGCCTGTTCCAGCTTCCCTGATGTTGCCCTCTTCGGGTAGTCTGGTCTCGCTAAGAGCCGCCACAT
The DNA here is from genome assembly GCF_036898095.1 of Palaemon carinicauda. NCBI lineage: Eukaryota > Metazoa > Arthropoda > Malacostraca > Decapoda > Palaemonidae > Palaemon > Palaemon carinicauda. The sequence continues at coordinate 44,171,540 of NC_090758.1, forward strand.
CAACATTGAAGCGGGCTAGCTCCTCGCAGACGAGGGCTGTACATCGTTCCGGGCGGTTGGTGTTCGTCACATATATATATATATATATATATATATATATATATATATATATATATATATATATATATATATATATATATCAAATTTTATATTTCATATAATTTATTCCTAATTTTTTATTTAATGAATAATTTACATAAATAATTCCCTAAGAATCATTGAAGTTCTGGTATAAGGTTAGAAACTTGAAGTGGAAGTATGATATCCCATTGCTCAGAAACTTTTATTATTATTATTATTATTATTATTATTATTATTATTATTATTATTATTATTATTATTTTTATTTTTGTTATTATTATTATTATTATTATTATTATTATTTGCTAAGCTACAACCCTAGATGAAAAAGCACGTTGTTTTAAGCTCAAGGGGTCCTACATGGAAAATAGCCCAGTGAGGAAAGGGAATAAGAAAAAACTGCAAGAGAAGTTTAACAATAATAATATTTTTTTTTCACATATAGACTATAAAAACTTAAAAATAACAAAAGGAGGATAAACAGGATAGAATAGTGTGCCCAAGTGTACCCTCAAGCAAGAGATCTCTAACAAAAACGAGTATTTTCTCAAGTAAAATATATTAAAACAGAATTTGAAGATGTACAAGGAGAGAAGTAGCTCAAAATAATATAGAAGCCTAATCTGGATCTTTTTTATATAATAAATAGTGCTGATAAAGGTTAAAAGGAGTCTGGTTTCAGTTCCAACGGAATAGATACTCACCAGAACGTCAGCGGGGCAAGCCCAGCCGCTCAGTGTGGTGCCCATCCACAGCAGTGGCCTCCTCATGTGAATACTTGGCAAACACGTTATCAATTTACTATTTTCTCCTTATTCTCTTGATAAAGCGAAACTGGATTATGATACATTGTTGTCAATGACAATTTTACATCAACACTTTAGATCCTAATGACTAAAATTTGCAATACTTGGTAAATGTTAGTAACTGGTCGTGTGTACAAAAGGGGGATTGCTGTAATCAAAACAACTATGAAATAAAAAGAAAATAAAAAGTATAAAATATAACTTTCCAAAAGTAATACTGAGGGAAATGACCGGTAGACCGGTACAATTTGTGGTACAAATTAGACGTCTTTGGTACAGTTTTGTTAAAAAAAGCGGTACAGAAATTTTTTTTGGCTAGGTGGCAACACTGCCATTAGGCTTCTCCGGTATTATGATTAATGAGATGTGTTCGTGATTGATTAATGAATATATTTAGGAGCAGAACTTATAGAAGAAGATAATAGGAAACGTGCAGTTTAAGAAAGATGGAATGAAGAAAAGAAAAGAATATACATATCAGATGTGGAAAATAAGAGAAAATAAAATGATATAATTAGAATAAAGAAGAAAGCTAAGGAGGTGCCGATGGAGAGGCGAGTCCCTCCGCCCAACAGCTGAAACTGAACTCTACAAAAAGACAGCTGAGTGTGTGTGTGTGTGTGTGTGTGTGTGTGTGTTTGTAAATAGCCTTGCCTTATGCAAGACACAGGCTCTTGCGTTGGCAGCCCGTAAAAGAATGTAAATGTATTGTGTTTGTATTTAAGTTTGAGAGAGGGAATTCATAATTTGAAAAGGGTTCTGGCAATTTACGCAATTTATGCAAGTGTGATTACTCTAATGAATAAATGAAGATAATTTAGTTAAATTTTAGACAGCAAAAGCTAATTAGATGGTACAAGTGTATCGGTAGTTTCGAGTGAACTGTTTGTCCTCATTTACCAACCTGGAATGTTTGGGTTTCCAGGTGGGGTTAATGACAATATGCCATGCGTCCCACGGGATGGCTTCTGCAGAGCAGGTGCCTCATCCTTTCTTAGAAGAAATCTCGTATGACTGAAGGAGGGACAGGTTCCTCTTGCTGCTAGTAAACAAAACGAAAAAGTTATATATATATATATATATATATATATATATATATATATATATATATATATATATATATATTGGCATGGCAACAGATAAAAAGACACCGGTTGGGTGGCTCCTCTTTAGGTCCACGAAAGGAAATTGGTTGACAGACTTTGCCTATCGAGTAGGAGAAAAAGTGTTATAGTCCCAGGGAAGTAGGAGATCGTGGGAATGAAGGAAAAGATATTTAGTAAAAGGCAGAAAAACAGAGCATAAAATTTTCCAAGCAAAAGATTAAGTGATAGGAAAATTGATAAAGGGAGTGCTAGCTGAGGAGGGAGGGGGGCTGGCAAAACGTCGGAAGGAATCGTAAGAGGAAAAGGAATTTATTATTTAAAAGATATAGTTATGGTTAAAATTAGATTAAGGTGCTTAATTACAATCAAGTAAAGAGTAGGAGAGGTAACCTCCGTCATAGAAATATCTAAAACGGAAAGGGAAAAATTGGGCGATTGCGCGGGGAAAAACTGGTGGTCACAGAGAACACATGGGAATACGCGGGAAATACAGTCAAATCCAAACGTCTTGTAGTCTCCGTTCCCCCACTGTCACTCCCAATATCTATAGATTCCAGAACTTCTGGTGTTGAGGAGTTTGGTAGTTGGAAGGAGGACAGCGTGCAATGGGGGGGGGGGGGATGGGGGCGATGGCCTGGGTGACAAGGCTAGGTAGGGGAAGGACGACAGGCGGGGAAGGTACTACATGAAGTTGTGTGAATTCAGGGGAAGCACAAAACATTATGTATGAATGTAAATTCAATATAATATTACACGATCTAATCCTACTTTTATGATTATAGTGATTATGACTAGTATATTTGATGTGTTCTTCGCTATACCATTATCGCAAACAACTTGTTCACAAGAAGGATCGTTGATTAGTTTGACAATTTTTATGTCCTGACTGAAAAATCTTTTGTAAGCACAAGCTACGAGTTCTCTCTCTCTCTCTCTCTCTCTCTCTCTCTCTCTCTCTCTCTCTATATATATATATATATATATATATATATATATATATATATATATATATATATATATATGCATATATATACATATATATATATATATATATATATATATATATATATATATATATATATATATATATATATATATATATATATATATATATATATTTATATATATATATATGATGAATTTTGCACATTTAGACGTGTTTTTCATATTCAAATAAACAATATATTTTTGACATAATAATGTCTGGATTCTCTTAACGACCTCGGGATCAGAGCCCCAGGCGAAATCACACAAAGACAAAAGTTTGTGACCGGCCGAGAGTCGTACACTGGCCCAGCAAACTTGTATACACAGTGACTTATTTATATATATATATATATATATATATATATATATATATATATATATATATATATATATATATATATATATACATATATATATATATATATATATATATATATATATATATATATATATATATATATATATATATATATATATATATATATATATATATATATATATATATATATATATATTTGGGCTCAAGCCATGTCGTCCTGATGGAAGTTCCTATAGGGTAGCTTCCTAGGGTATATTACAACTACGGCGATATTCCCAGAGAATTTACCTTAAGGTACCAGAATTCTAACTCCTGGAGCGAATATCCCTCCTGAAAGGGATATCGCGACATATCAGAGGACGTATTCTTGACACGCCACATGGCAATCTGCACCCTGACAGAGATTTCGTCTCGTAGGGGCAATTGGCAAGAAACGAATTCGGGAAAGAAAAAGGGGGAGCCGCTCCCAAGGCTCCTTATCTCTCGTTTCGTAAGCGTGCCTGGCGCCAATCCTGGCGCCATCTGCATTCCTTTTTGCGTAGCTTAACAACTCGGTGTTTTTTCCTGAGTTTCTCGCAAATCTTGGATTTATTCTGCTTTTCATGGCTTCTCCGTCTTCGTCGGCCCCTGATAAGTTGAGTTCCATGTCTTTTATGTATAAATGTAGGCTCTTGGTAAATTTTTGAGTGATTAATAGGTTTAATCTTTGTTACAAGAGCCGTAGCCTACCGGGGGCGTCATGGACGCTGTCGCTCGCTAGGTATAAGTTTAGTTAGTCAGAGCGACATTCCCGGTTGTTTTGCTTTAATAAATTTTAGCTATTTAGCATTACATAGGATTTCCTTTCGTGCTTAGTATTATTTTGGCGAAGTATTCGCCATTCTGGCCTACGCTAGGCCATGTAGCCTAGTCGTTTGGTCCTAGTACTTCATGCATGATTTTGGTTTTTCCGAGTGTATTAAAATTTTATTGAAGCTTTAGGCTATGTTTTATACATTTAAGATTGTGTGGAATATTTCCAAGATAGTATACGAGTGAGTTTCGGTGATTTAGGTAATCGATTCTCTTGGTGCCTAGGCTAAGTTGCTTATGGAGCCTTAGTATACTTTCTCATACTCCCCGGTTGCTTTCTTTTCTTCGGAAAAGGTATGCAATCCCTTTCCCTCTGTTTAAGCCTTGGGCTTATCCCTAAGTGGTTTTTTCCGAATTAATTTTCGATAAAACTATACTGGGGTGTTACTGTACCTTCCTGTTCCAGTAAGTCTGGTTCAAAGAGGGACAGAACAACAGAGTTTTTTAGTCTGAGTCTGTGTTTGTCTGGCTTGGGGTAGAGTCTCCCTCGCTGGCCTGACACAGACAAAGGTGGCTTAGCCTCCTTAGGTCACTACCGAAGGTTTCTGTGGATATGATTCCTTCTTTTTTGATCTACCAGACTAGTCCTTGTTGCTGTTCTCGGGGGAGGATAAGTTTCTTTCCCTGGGAGTAGCAACACCTTCCTTGCTTTGGTGCTCTGGGAGCTGGCAAGTATTGCTGGCCTCCCCCCTTGGATCTTCCTTAGGCTGAGATAAGTTTCTTGGCTGCGGGGGATCCGTCACTAAAGCAAGGTTGGTAGGACCCTCTTTTGTCCCTTCCCCCTCTATCTCCGTAATGGCCTAGCCATTACAGTACTGTACGTTGTTCTACATCTGGACCTAGAATAGGTTAGGATGTGTAATTGACTCAGCCCCTTGCCGGCCGGCAGATGTCTTATATTTTGAGTGCTGCCCGGACCTCCCTTGGTCCCTCATCCATGCCTGCCTGTAGAGCCAGACGGCATTGGTCAGGAAGCCTGAATTAGATTCTCCCCTTCCTTATATGCACTCTTTCAGATTGCCGGGCTTGGAGGTAGTGTACACTCTTAACCCGGCATCCATCCTATTTTTCTTCTAGTGCTGTACCCGACCCGGCTGCCGGCGGGTGGGTGTAGTCCTCTGGTTCTTTTGCTGCCGGCCGGCATCAGTCCTGTACCTTTGCCGGCCGGCTAATGTCAGCCCTTGTCTGCCGGTCACCAAGAGTGTGGCCGGCAGCTGGGTACTACCTTGTGTAGTTGCCGGCCGGCAGTCATTGCCGGCCGGCATTGGCTGTTGCCGGCTGGCACTTACTGCCGGCCGGCACATGCATTTGAACCAGCGTTCTGCCGCCTTATAGCTGTTAAGTAGTATACTTTAAAGCTAGTCATGGTGTGTGCCGGCCGGCACGTAACCTCCTATACTGTACCAGTATTCTTCAGTATAACATATACTGTAAGAAGAAAACTTTGTATGGGTTTTGGTACAGCTCTGTGTGTTCTAACACTTTTGTGTTTTCTTGCACAAGTCCTTTGCTGTTGTCCTACAGATAGGAAAGTGAGTTCTTTCCTGTCTATTATCCAGGATTTTAAAATCATTGCTTAGGTGTGAGCTCCACCTGTTTCCTCTGGAAACTTTGCATTGGTTACTCAAGAAGAGATTAACCATTTGATTTTATTATCTGGAAGGCTGCAACAATGGGTTGTGAGGGAAACACAAGTGTGTGTCTTTCCTTTCTGAATTGTTATGCTATACTCTGCATATCCAGTGATACATAGTCACTTGATACTCATAGAAATTTCTTCTCTTTACAGGAGGACCTTCCGAAGTGCGGAAATGTTTTCTGCAACGTCCGCAGCAAGAATCTCAGCGGACATGAGTTTTGTAGGAGACACGCAGCATGCGCTGTCTCCAAGGATGATCTCCAGTATTGGGACCCTCAGGTATGTACTGTGTGCACTAACCTGATTACTGAGGCCTTTGATTCCCCTAGGATGGCGGAATCAAGGGATATAGCAAGGGAGAAGCTTCGTACCTGGGTAAGGGGCTTCCAAAAGAACACCCCTGGCCCTTATCTTCCAAGTGAGAAGATGAGGGCGTATCTTTTCCCTAAGGCATCAGCTGATGCTGTGATTCCCCAGCCTCAAGAGGAGATCCCCAAAGTCAGATCCAGGTGGATGCTGAAGTCGCGGTCGCGATGCAAGACATCCAGTTAGATGACAGGATGTCTGACGTGGACGAGCGTTTGGAAGAAGACCTCCTGGCAGAAGGCAAGGATGAAGTTCAAGCCCCGGACGTCGTAGAGGAAGAGGTCGACGAGGTGTCGGCTACTCCGGTTCAGATTCCGGAGCCTATTCCCTCAACATCGGCCGGTCTCCCAGTAGAGCTGGGACAGGCCCTCTCTTCTATTGTTGGAATGATCCAACAAATGCAGGAGAATCAGGAGAAGGCAGCTGCAATGGAACTGCGGATGCAGAGCCTTGCAGAATCACATGGGTCCCAGAAAAGGCTCAATGTGAAACCTTCCCTTGTGCTCAGATGCTAAACCATGTGTCCGGCTGAGGAAGGAACCAGCTTCAAAGGAGGAGCCAGAGCCGAAGGAGGTCATAGTGATGGACCATACTAAGGCTCAATCTCTGCTTTCATCCTCGTTGAAAGAGAGGGGCTTCTCTAACTCAAAAGTAGCTGCATTGAGCAAGAAGCTCCCTTCCTTTGTGTCCTCTCCTGCTAGAGCCTTCCCCTTTTTACAGAAAGGGTTTGCGGCTGTACTAAAAGCAGTCGAGGCCGACAAGCCTTGCCCCTCCCTGGAGGAGTGTAAACCCTTGTCGCTGGCCCTACCGATGGACCACAAAGACTGGAAGGACGTCCATCTTACGTTCTCAGTTGGGAAATTGGAGGCTGATATCACCGGACGTCAGTTCGGCGAGGACCTCCCTAAGCTGTCTGACTTTCTCTTGCAGAGAGAGTTCAAGACAAGAGAAAGACTGGCTGCCTCAATGTCTCTTCAGACTACTCTTGAGACGATGGCAAGTGACCCCAAGGTCCATGAAATGTTCATGGTGGTGGCCAAGACTCATCTGGCCACAGTGACGAAGGACCTTTATGGCTTCGTCAAGGCGAGGAGAGCTTGTAGGGAGTTCGTGTTCACCTCGGCTACGGTGAGGCACGAGCCAAGGAAACTAATCTCCTCCAACATTTGGGGCAAAGACCTTTTCCCTACCGATTTGGTCAAAGAAGTAGTTGATAAGGCTGCCTTGGAGAATAGAAACCTTCTCCAGAAGTGGGGCCTGGCTATCAAAAGAAAGTCTTCCCCGGATGAGGGTCCTCAACCAAAGAGGAAAACTATGAGGACTAGGCTACTGTCTCGGCCAGCCAAGCCTTTTAGACAGCAACAGCAACTGCTATTGCCATTGCCTCCAGTGCCCCAGATTGTGGCACAAACCCCGACCACTTTTCAGTGGGTACCCCAGGCCGTGTCGACACAGTCCACGGCATTCACCCCATCGTTCGAAGGGCAGTCTACTTCCTTTCGAGCAAAGCCTAGAGGGGCAGCCAGAGGCTCGTCTGGGCGCCCCTCAAGGAGAAGGGGATTCAGGGGTGGTCTTGGTCAGGGAGGCAAGACCTCGGGACGGCAGTCCAAGTGGGATGATACCGGTAGGAGGGAGACTTCTGAAATTTCGGGATCGGTGGACCTTCGATCCCTGGGCCCACAGCCTACTCAAGAATGGACTGGGCTGGAGCTGGTACAGCACTCCATCCCCGGGCCTTCGGGTTTTCCAACACTCCACCCCCGTTCTGGAGGAGTACGTTCAAGAACTGTTGGAGAAAAATTTGATCCGAAAGGTGAAGTCCATCAGATTCCAAGGGAGGCTGTTTTGTGTTCCCAAGAAAGACTCGGAAAAGCTCAGAGTCATTCTGGACTTGTCGCCACTCAACAAGTTCATAGTGTATTGCAAATTCAAGATGCTAACACTGCAACACATAAGGACCTTACTGCCCAAGAGGGCATATTCCGTCTCTATAGACTGGTCAGACGCCTATTGGCACATTCCAATCAACTGTCGACTCTCCCCCTACCTAGGGTTCAGGCTACAACGAAGACTATACGCCTTCAGAGCCATGCCATTCGGGCTAAACATAGCCCCAAGGATTTTTACGAAGCTTGCGAGCGTAGCTCTCAAACAATTACGCCTAAAGGGAATTCAGGTAGTAGCCTACCTGGACGACTGGTTGGTGTGGGCAGCATCCGAGACAGAATGCTTGCAAGCTTCCAGTCAAGTGATCTAGTTCCTAGAGTACCTAGGTTTCAAGATCTACAGAAAAAAGTCTCGACTTTCTCCATCTCAAAAGTTCCAGTGGCTGGGAATCCACTGGGACCTTTTGTCACACCGTTTCTCCATCCCGGCGAAGAAAAGGAAGGAAATAGCGGGTTCTGTCAAGAGACTTCTAGATTCCGAAAGGATATCAAGACGCGAACAGGAGAGGGTACTGAGCTCTCTCCAGTTTGCTTCGGTGACAGACCCAGTGCTAAGAGCACAGCTAAAGGATGCAACCGGAGTTTGGAGAAGTTATGCATCAAACGTGCGAAGAGATCTGAGAAGACCAGTTCCGCTTCGGCTACGTACTCTTCTCAGGCCTTGGTCCCAAGCCAGACTTCTAAAGAAGTCGGTTCTTCTTCAGCCACCTCCCCCGTCGGTGACGATTCACTCAGACGCCTCGAAGGAGGGATGGGGAGGTCACTCTCATCGGAAGAAAGTCCAGGGGACTTGGTCCAAGCTATTCAAGACCTTTCACATAAACTATTTAGAAGCTATGGCAGTGCTCCTTACCTTAAAGAAAGTTTCCCCGCGTCACTCGATCCACATAAGGTTGGTGATGGACAGCGAGGTAGTTGTGAGATGCTTGAATCAACAAGGATCGAGGTCACCACCTCTCAACCTGGTGATGTTGGCCATCTTCCGATTGGCGGAAAAGAAGAAGTGGTACCTGTCGGCAGTTCACCTTCAAGGAGTCCGCAATGTGACAGCGGACGCTCTATCCAGGTTCACACCGATAGAGTTGGAATGGTCCTTAGACGCAGGATCATTCTCCTTCATTCTGAATCAAGTCCCAGAACTGCAGATAGACCTCTTTGCGACGAAAGACAACAAGAAGTTGCCCCTGTACGTGTCCCCGTACGAGGACCCCTTAGCGGAAGCAGTGGACGTGATGTCCCTCAACTGGAACAGAGGGCCCAGGATTTATCTGTTCCCTCATCACAACCTTCTGTTGAGGGTCCTCAACAAACTGAGATCCTTCAAGGGGGTAGCGGCAATAGTAGCCCACAAGTGGCCGAACAGCGTGTGGTTCCCCCTGGCATTGGAACTACAGCTAAAGTTTGTACCGCTACCAGATCCAGTTCTGACCCAGCGAGTCCAGAAGTCGACTGTCTGCGCTTCATTACAGAAAACCCGGACCCTGCAGCTCATGATTTTCTCTCCCTAGCGGTGAGAAAGCGTTTCGGGATTTCGAAAACCAGCATAGACTTCCTAGAGGAATATAAGTGCAAATCTACCAGAAGGCAATATGAGTCATCTTGGAGAAAATGGGTGGCCTTTGTCAAGGCGAAGAATCCGCAGGAGATCTCGACTGACTTCTGCTTATCTTTCTTCATCCACCTCCATGGTCAAGGATTGGCAGCTAACACGATTTCAGCGTGTAAGTCTGCTTTGACAAGACCCATTCTATATGCTTTCCAGGTCGACCTAGGTAACGAGTTCTTTAATAAAGTTCGGAAAGCCTGCGCTAGGCTCAGACCTTCAGCACCTCCAAAGGCCATTTCATGGTCTTTAGACAAAGTTCTTCATTTCGCTTCTCTGTTGAGCAATGAAGAGTGTGCGTTAAAGGATTTGACACAAAAAGTTATTTTCCTATTTGCACTCGCGTCCGGGGCCAGGGTTAGTGAGATTGTAGCCCTCTCGAGAGAGGCAGGTCATGTTCAGTTCCTGGATGGGGGAGAACTGAACCTGTTTCCG
>NC_090758.1:44186679-44196565 GCF_036898095.1 Palaemon carinicauda
TTCATCATTACCCAGCCTAGGAGGTCTATATAACCTGAAAAGTATGTCATCCTTAAAGTAATACCCAGGTACCTTTTCCATTCCTTTCTCCAATGCTTGCTTATAAACACCCTTTAAAGTTGGATCTTCTCTCTGTAACTTAACAAGGCTATTCTTGTTCATTTTTACTTTATCTGCGAGGATAGGTACACTTACTTTCACTCGATCATTGTTAACCATACTGCGGGTCGTCACATTAACACAACCCTCCACTTTTGACTCCTTTTCATTTTCACTTTCCTCTATTATTCCAGGAGTTTCATACATTATCAGATTGGGTAACACCAGTTCTCCAGCAAGATCGTAACCAAGTAACATCTGTACATTTGGCAAGGGGAAATTCCCTTCTCTAACAGCCATTTTTACTTTACCAGTTACATACGGACAAACCATGAACACTTCTGTAAGCGGCAATAGTTTAGCCTCTGTTAAATCACTGACTATGACATTTACATCAAGCAATGTGAGATTTGGAACAACAATTTTAATCAAAATGCTTTGGTTTGAACCTGTATCCCTTAACATTCTTACTTTAATGGGTTTATCACTACTGTGCAATGATATTGTACCGTTACAAATGAATTTTTCAAACAAATTCTTATCCTGTGATACACAATGCATTGCAGACTCTTTACCAGTGTCTGATTTGTGTCCTGGGAACATCTTAACTGGAGCTCTGTTTTCAGTTACTTTTCCCTTCTTACATGCAGGATTTGGACAATTGCTAATCATGTGGCCTTCCTTCTTACAATAATTGCAAAACAAACTCCTATCAGTCCTCCCATTTTTAACACCCAGCGGTTCTGCTCTATGTTGTTTTACATTACCCAGACTGCCTTTATGTATTAATGAATAATTATCAGCCAAAACAGCTGCCTTTTTTAGATCCTTCTCTTCCTTATCAGCTATATACATGATATTTTGAGGGAGACGTCTCTTAAATTCCTCAGTTACAATGAGATTAATTAATTCCTCATAAATATCTACATCTTCTGAGACAAGCCACTTCTTAAACAACCTTAATTTTTCTGCAGCAAATTCAGTCCAAGTCTTAATATGGGGGCTTAACATAATTACGAAACTTTTGACGATAACCTTCACTAGTTACAGCATATGCATCTAAATTCTTAAAAAACACGTCAACTTCAGTCTCATCGAAGTTAGGAACTAACTTGATGAATCTAGTCATATCAAACTTCATTAGTTGTCTAGCTTCTAGTTCTAATTCTCGTTCTTTATTTTCTATAGCTAACCTAATTTTACTCTCTTCCACTTGCTGAGCTACAATGTGCTTTATAGGCTAATTTAGCTTTAACAAACTCCAATTCCTTTTACTGTCTTTCCAATAAAGCCTGATTTTCTATTTCCAACTCTCTCTTTTTCTCCTCTAGTTCAGGATTCATGGTTTCCCTTTTCGTTTGTTCTAACTGAATAGCCAGCTTCATATACTCTACATCTGACGATTTATCACCCACGTCTACGATGAATTTGCTGCCCTCAGAACTATCGACTAGGTCTTCACTTATACAATGCTGTACTATGTAATTACGTACTACATCCTTCTTTGCATAAGGAGGAAGGGCTACCCCAAATTTAGCTGCTAACAACAAAAGTTCATTCTTATTAGCGACAACAATGGAAGTCAGGTGTGACGCTGGGTCACTATGAAAATCATCAACACTAAAGAGCGGCATTTTGAGTTAAGAGACGTCTACCTGTTAGTAACACCTTGTAAACAATAGTTACTTCTGAAAGTAGGATATATAGTCTACACCATATACTGTGTTAAATCACAATAAATGTGCACAATGGAAACTTGGAAGCAAATTCTGAAGTTAACACCTCGGAAAAGAATGCTTCGGACAAGGATAATTAGTTATAACGAGCATTTACACATCTACCCATGTCGACGGCCGCTAAGCGAAATAGGCCTATGTTACCTTGAGATTTTCCGCTGAATGCTTCAAATACAACGAAAGTGGTTAATCAGTGTTCAAGACCCGATTATAAACTATATTGGCTTAGTTACAACCGTAATTAAAGTTTAAAGACACTTAAGGTCGATGGTGGCTCGCGGACAGAACAATAGAGATTCCTCGTTAGCACAAAATAAATCCTACTCTAAAAGGATTACAGTATCACTTTTGAAACATCACTGAATTACTTGCGCACTGTAACATTAATACTCAACACATGATAATCATATCCCACGATCAGAATACAAAATGTTACGTTGAAATAGATTTGGGCAGAATTTAATTTTTAATGTAGAGATCCCGGACAGGCCCCCAATTGTCAAGGTTCAAATTAAATCCACAAAATTAACAATAGGTTATATGGAAAAAACAATAAAACATTTAAATTTAATTAACAAAACTTCACATATCAAGAATACAAAATGTTACGTTGAAATAGATTTGGGCAGAATTAAATTTTTAATGTAGAAATCCCGGACAGGCCCCCAATTGTCAAGGTTCAAATTAAATCCACAAAATTAACAATAGGTTATATGGAAAAAACAATAAAACATTTAAATTTAATTAACAAAACTTCACATATCAAATTATTACCAATTAATTAACATAACCAACATAACAAAAAAACTGAATATTCTGCCCAATACCAAATCCAAAATATCAAATGGTACTCACAATATACAGAGAAGTTCTTTACAAGTGTTTACGAGGCAGGGGCCGGGGCGAGACACACAAGTGGCAAATAAGCCAGAGCAAAGGTAAACGTGCGGTGGGGATGGGGAGAGAGGGGGAGTAAAGAGAAAGAGACAGGAGGGGGAATCAGAAGGTAGGTTTCACAAGGATACTGGAGAGCTACATTTTAACTTGATTTCAGAATTTCGTAGGTTACGAAGGAAGGTTACCATTAGTTATTTATTTAAGTATATACAATATGTACATGGATCCGTTTAATTAATGAAGAAGGCCGGTACTTTACAATATATATATATATATATATATATATATATATATATATATATATATATATATATATATATATATATTAATACATTAAAGTCTGGATTCTCTTAACGACCTCGGGATCAGAGCCCCAGGCGGAACCGCCCAAAGACTATAATATCGGACCGGCGGGGATTTGAACCCTCGTCCACTGGCATACAGATATCCTGGGGCTCTGATCCAGAAGTCGTTAAGAGAATCCAGACTTTAATGTATTAATATATATGGCTTATTTGAAATATGAAAGAAACACGTTTAAATGTGCAAAAATTTATCATATATATATATATATATATATATATATATATATGGTGCAAACAAGTACAATGTCGTACTTCCTTGTTATCTTGAAAAGGTTCCACAATGATGTAAGACGTGTTTGAAAAACTGGTGTATATTTGTAGATATTACAAAATACGTTTAGAGCTTTCGTCCATCATCTGTGGACTTGGTCACTAAAACGAGATTTTAGTGACCAAGTCCACAGATGATGGACGAAAGCTCTAAACGTATTTTGTAATATCTACAAATATACACCAGTTTTTCAAACACGTCTTACATCATTGTGGAACCTTTTCAAGATATATATATATATATATATATATATATATATATATATATATATATATATATATATATATATATATATATATATATATATATATATATGTGTGTGTGTGTGTGTGTGTGTGTCTGTCATAATATTTTAGGCAATGATTACAAATTTATTGTTATTCGATATAACATTCTAACAGAAAAGTTATTGGCAAAAATAATTAACTCTGGTATAGTTTGTAGATTTTGCCCAGACTGAAAAACCTTACTTACAGGGTATATCCAATTCACGATTCCAATAATAACTCATTTTCCTTAGATAGTATATCTACAATTGGTATGAAACAATTCACCATATAAGAGCAAGTATTTCATGAAACACTAGTGTCCGTTTGAGCAGTCAATTATCAGAGAGCAACTACGAAAGAAATTGGGTGAACGCTGGGTGGATTAGGATGTCTGCATTCACTTATGAAAAATGTAATAATGTTTTGATTGCTATAATAGTATGGAACACATCTTGATCTACAGTATGTTCCCGCTGAATAACCTCTGGTTCCGGCTGTTACTTTATAATTGATAAGCAACTCTAATCGGTTAGTATTAAAGATGGTTGATAAGAGACATCATAATTTCACAGTTGTGTTTATTTAGATTATATGACCCCAGGAGAATTGTGTAAAAATTAGACTACAGTGACCAAATGCAGTTGCTTAGCTTACTGAATATAAAAATTGGCTAAAAGTAAAGAAAAAGTTTCATTGTTTTAATAATAATTCAAGAATCATTCATATATACAATGTAAACTAAACGCTCCTTAGTGTGATGTGCATCTACCATTATTATTATTATTATTATTATTATTATTATTATTATTATTATTATTATTATATCTAGCTAAGCTGCAACCCTAGTTAGAAAAGCCAGATGCTATCAGCCCAATCACAAGATTCATGCATACGGTAAAGTGAATTATTGACACCTACAATTCAAGCACTTTTGTTTACATGGCTTAGCACATTCGTTCCTCTCCCATGTCCCAATAACGAACCATTTTTGCCCATAGGTTCTCTCTGGGGTTGAGGCAAGGCCGTCAGTGGGAGAAGAAGTCGGCATGAGTAGGTCGATTGAAATGCTGACGGATAAGGAACGAGTTTGGTTGTGACATCAACCATCGTTCTTTCTCTCAGGCACTTACTAATTATACATACACACTTTGTTTCTCTTCGCAATCTACAAATGATAATCCTCATAGAAAAAATAGGAGATTATACACACAAAAAGGAGACGACTTTCAATAATCGGGCAACAAAAAATTAAACAGATAAAAAGTAATAAATTTAATATAAAACTTTCCCGTGGCAGTAGTCTAATATCATGACCAACTAATTCCAAAGTGCACGTGCATACCAAAAAATGAAAAAAGAAAAAAAAAACACAGAAGGATTCTTACAATTTAATTTTGAAAAATTAGTCGGAAGTAAATAATTCCAGCAATTTAAATGATTGAATATCTTTTGCACAATCACCCACAATCACCTGATCTTACTTTACATTTTCTGTACCTGAAATTTTTGACGATTCATTTTTTTATTTATCCACTGATATTGTTTGCAATTCTCCTACCTATAACTTTCTTCCAAATTATCCTATCGAAGAAGTATGTGTCTGATTCAATATAATTAGATCTGAAGTGTCCCTGGCACACCTGAAAAGTGTTTAAATGCAATATTAAAGTGCAAAACGCATTTTCATAAAAATGAGAGAGAGAGAGAGAGAGAGAGAGAGAGAGAGAGAGAGAGAGAGAGAGAGAGAGAGAGAGAGAGAGAGGGTCAGCAACCGAAGAACAAGGAAGCAAGAATTGAAAGAGAAGAAATCAAAGAGAGAATGGAGTAGTAAGTAGCAAGGGAAAAAGTGTGTAAATACCAAAGTAATTTTGTAAACATTAAGTAATCTTTTCATCATTACACAAAAGGTTGATATTCTGTACCCAATACTACATGAACAATATAATGCAATTATAATTATTATAACAAAAAATATAGTACTTCCCTTACTAATATAGTTAGGAACATATCGGGCTTTCTCGATGGCGTGCAATATTACTATTATTATTATTATTATTATTATTATCATTATTATTATTATTATTATTATTATTATTACTAGCTAAGCTACAACCCTAGTTGGAAAAGCAGGATGCTATAAGCTCAGAGGCTCCAACGGGGAAAATAGCTCAATGAGGAAAGGAAACAAGGAAAATAGAATATTTTAGGAAGAGTAACAGCCTTAAAATAAATATCTCCTATATAAACTATACACACTTTAACAAAACAAGAGAAAGAGAAATAAGATACAACAGTGTGCTCAAGTCTGCCCTCAAACAATATAACTCTAATCCAAGACAGTGGAAGACCATGGTACAGAGGCTATGGTACTACCCAAGTCTCTTTTACCCTTACCAAGAAGAGAGTGGCCACTGAACAATTAGTGCAGTAACCCCTTGAGTGAAGAAGAATTGTTTGGTAATATGTGTTGTCAAGTGTATGAGGACTGAGGAGAATATATAAAGAATGGGCCAGACTATTCAGTGTGGATATGTGTAGGCAAAGGGAAAATGAACCCTAACCACAGAGTAAGATCCAATGTAGTACCATCTCCCATCAAAAGACCCCATAACTCTCTAGCGGTAGTATCTCAATGCATGGCTGGTGCCCTGGCCAACCTACTACCTATAAACGTTTTTTCTTCATTGACATTTAGAAAGGAAAACATTCACATTTTGGTACAGTTCGCTAATTTCCTTTGCAGTTTGGCACACATCACATAAAATGGATTATCCTGGATTCCAAATTTCTGGAATAACAGCAGAAAACTGTGAAGAAATCGAGCGAGACCCCTTTACTCACAGCCTACAGTAGCTGTATGAAAGCACTACCAAGGCCATTCAATTACAGGCCTGGTCAGTGGGGGATGAAGTTGGCACGAGTAGGTCGATTGACATGGAGACGGACACCCGGCCATCCTCAACCCTTCTTTCTATCACACACCACTCACCATATATACACTTGGATTCTTGTTACAGTTTACAGCTGATAATCCTCATAGAAAAATTAAGAGATCATACACACCAAAAGGAGACGACTTTGAATAATCCGGCTAAGAAAAATTAGACAGAAAAAAAGTAATAAAATTATAATAAACTTTCCTCAGGCAGTAGCCTTATTCCAAGACCCACTGATTCCAAAATACGCTTGAATACCGAAGAAAATAGAATGATTCTAACAATTTAATTCAAAAGAAATAAAACATTAACATAAATAAACATTTCCGGCATTTTCAAATTATTCAATATTATCTTTTGCACAATCACCCACAATCGCATGATCTTGTTGTAGCCTATACTTTGTTTACTTGAAGTATTTGACGGATTTATTTTTACTCTTTTACTATTAATGTTTACAATGCTCTTGACTGTGAGGTTCTTCCCAATTGTCTTATCGAAGAAGGATGTGTCACATTCAATATCACTAGATTTGAAGTGTAGCTATGTCACCTGAAAAGTGTTTAAATGCAATATTAAAGTGCATAACACATTTTTATAAAGAGAGAGAGAGAGAGAGAGAGAGAGAGAGAGAGAGAGAGAGAGAGAGAGAGAGAGAGAGAGGGGGGGGGGAAGCAACCGAAGAATTAGGAAGCAAGAATTGAAAGAGAAGAAATCAAAGAGATAATGAAGTAGTAAGTAGCAAGGGAAAAAAGTGTGAATACCCAAGTAATTTTGTAAACAGTTAGGTAAACTTTGAATTAAATCCTTATACAAGAGGCTGATATTCTGTGACCAATACCACATGAACAATATAATGCAAATATAATTATTACAACAATAGATATATTAGTTTCCCAATTATTTTAGTTAGGAACATATTCAGCTCTCCTGATAACGTGCAATCACTTGGTTTTTTCCTTCATCAGTATTTGGAAAGGAAAACCCATACTTTTGGTCCATTTCGGTAACTCTCTTTGCAGTTAGGTACACACCACATAAGAGGCTCTAGCCTCGATTCCAAAACAGTGAAATTTTATGGAATAACAGCTGAAAAATGTAAAGAAATTGAGCGCGACCCCTTTAATTAAAGCCTATAGTAGCAGTGTGATAGCACTACTCGGGATGCGTGGGACCTTGCCTAACCTGGCCTTTTTTTGAGACGGCCTTGGCACTACTCGTACCATGTGGGACCTTTCTTACCCCCCAAAATGACCCAGCCTTCTCTCAAGACGGCCTTGGTTGAGGTCATATGCCAATGGTGGCCAGTTTATTATCTGGATTTCTTGGGGACGCTCTAACCAAGCTCTAACTACTGTGTTGGTATGGATGGGGCTATTATTGTGCACTAGAACGATTGGGTGTGGATTGGGAATGGCAATGGCTCTCACTGTGGGAAGGAGGACATCCCCAGAACCATTGCCCGTGAAACTTTCAAATAATTATCCAACCCTACAAATTAATACGAACTCTCCCGCTCTTAGCTCTCTTCTGAATATTTGTCTCATCATAGCGGGTATTCTGTCACCTCAACAATGCCTTGTTCGTGCTTTCACTAATGTCAAATATTTTTCATCTGTAAAGATGACATCTTTCCAAAAGGAGTGATCAACGTGGAGAAATTATAAAGGAAATCAAAGGCGACATTTTTACTGTTTCTATGTCAATTTTTCTTTATTGGTCAGTATTTGATTATGAATACCATCCTGAAGGACTTACCGTCTTGAGGATTGACTGCTCACACAAACACTAATGTTCCCTGAAATACTTATTCATATATGCTGAATTGTTTCATACCAATTGTAGATGTGCTATCTAAGGAAAATGAGTTGATATTGGACTTGTGAATTGGGTATACTCTGTAAGTAAGGTTTTTCAGTCTGGAAAAAATTTCTAAACTATATCAAAGTTCATTATTTTAGCCAATAGCTTTTTTGTTTGAATGTTTTATCGAATAACAAGTTGATCTATACAACATAATTATAATTTGTAAACATTGACAAAAATATTATGATACTAATTATTCGATAGTGAATTACTTTAAAACAAAATGCCTCCTTCCCCGTAACAATTGTAAAAACCTGCTATGCCATATTTCATACTTTACGCCTTTAGAATCACTCTCTTATATATATATATATATATATATATATATATATATATATATATATATATATATGTATATATATATATATATATATATATATATATATATATATATATATATATATATATATATGCAGATATGCATATATATATATATATATATATATATATATATATATATATATATATATATATATATATATATTTATATATATATATATATATATATATATATATATATATATATATATATATATATAGAGAGAGAGAGAGAGAGAGAGAGAGAGAGAGAGAGAGAGAGAGAGAGAGAGAGAGAGAGAGAGAGAGCGCGCGCGCTACTCCCAGCTCGTATTTTAGAGAGATTTTCCAGTCAGAGAATAATACAATGTTAATCTAAACATCGGTAATTCTTGTAAAACAATTGTTTACGAGAATAGTATAGCAAATATCACATCAAATATACTTTATAATTGTCAGCTAAGTATCATTATCATAATGATATTATTGGGAACTTTAAAATTATATTGAATTCATGTTCATGCATGATGTTTTGTGATTCCCCAGCCATCACACAGCTCACAGCTCTAATGTGTAGTACTTCCCCCTTCCTGAGGTTCTCCCTAGCCCCTCGCCCCCCTCACCCCCAAGCCAGGTATCCTGCTTCCGCCAGGTGTCCTCCCCCCAACAACGAACTCTTCTACACCTGATATTCTGGAATCTATAGATATTTGGTAGTGACAGAGTCGCAGAAAGGGCCTGGAGATGAGATGACAGGACTGTTGGATTTGACTGTAGCCTACAATGGAACATAAGACAAGGAAAGATGGCGGATGGTATTACGCTGTTGCGAGAGGAGGAGAGGAGAGAATAAACAGGGGAGAGGGTAGGGGAGAGGTGGGTGCCTGAGGGGGAAGTCAGGGGGCGGGAAGGGGGTGCACGACGTATGGGTGCAGGTGACACAAAGCGCAAGGAAGGATTGGGAGAAATACTTGAAACCGTGATCATATTATGCTATGGTGCATGAAGAAGGAAGGGGGAGGGGGAAGGGAGGAGGATTGAGGGAGGATATACTATGTATATAAATTTGTCGAGAAACGACCGAAAGTTAATCTTAAAATGACAAAATGAAATTTAAACAGCAAAATTTTACGTTAAAAACACGGAACGG
>NC_090758.1:44197065-44199565 GCF_036898095.1 Palaemon carinicauda
GGGTTAGGAAAAGGTCCCACACATCCCGAGTAGTGCTGTCACACTGCTACTATAGGCTTTAATTAAAGGGGTCGCGCTCAATTTCTTTACATTTTTCAGCTGTTATTCCATGAAATTTTTACTGTTTTGGAATCCAGGCTAGAGCCTCTTATGTGGTGTGTACCTAACTGCAAAGAGAGTTACCGAAATGGACTGAAAGTAAGGGTTTTCCTTTCCAAATACTGATGAAGGAAAAAACCAAGTGATTGCACGATATCAGGAGAGCCGAATATGTTCCTAACTAAAATAATTGGGAAACTAATATATCTATTGTTGTAATTAATTATATTTGCATTATATTGTTCATGTGGTATTGGTCACAGAATGTCAAAGTTTACCTAACGGTTTACAAAATTACTTGGGTATTCACACTTGCTACTTACTACTTCATTATCTCTTTGATTTCTTCTCTTTCAATTCTTGCTTCATAATTCTTCGGTTGCTTCCCCCCCCCCTCTCTCTCTCTCTCTCTCTCTCTCTCTCTCTCTCTCTCCTCTCTCTCTCTCTCTCTCTCTCTCTTTATAAAAATGTGTTATGCACTTTAATATTGCATTTAAACACTTTTCAGGTGACAGCTACACTTCAAATCTAGTGATATTGAATGTGACACATCCTTCTTCGATAAGACAATTGGGAAAAACCTCACAGTCAAGAGCATTGTAAACGTTAATAGTAAAAGAGTAAAAATAAATCCGTCAAATACTTCAAGTAAACAAAGTATAGGCTACAACAAGATCATGCGATTGTGGGTGATTGTGCAAAAGATAATATTAAATAATTTGAAATTGCCGGAAATGTTATCTATGTTAATGTTTTATTTCTTTTGAATTAAATTGTTAGAATCATTCTATTTTCTTCGGTATACAAGCGTATTTTGGAATCAGTGGGTCTTGGAATAAGGCTACTGCCTGAGGAGAGTTTATTATAATTTTATTACTTTTTTTCTGTCTAATTTTTCTTAGCCGGATTATTCAAAGTCGTCTCCTTTTGGTGTGTATGATCTCTTAATTTTTCTATGAGGATTAACAGCTGTAAACTGTAACAAGAAACCAAGTGTATATATAGTGAGTGGTGTGTGATAGAAAGAAGGGTTGAGGATGGCCGGGAGTCCCGTCTCCATAGCAATCGACCTACTCGTGCCGACTTCATCAACCACTGACCAGGCCTGTATTGAGACGGCCTTGGTATTGCTTTCACACAGCTACTGTAGGCTGTGATTAAAGGGGTCTCGCTCGATTTCTTCACAGTTTTCTGCTATTATTCCAGAAACTTGGAATCCAGGATAATCCATTTAGGTGATGTGTGCCAAACTGCAAAGGAAATTAGCGAACTGTACCAAAATGTGAATGTTTTCCTTTCTAAATGTCAATGAAGAAAACACGTTTATAGGTAGTAGGTTGGCCAGGGCACCAGCCATGCGTTGAGATACTACCGCTAGAGAGTTATGGGGTCTTTTTGATGGGAGATGGTACTACATTGGATCTTACTCTGTGGTTAGGGTTCATTTTCCCTTTGCCTACACATATCCACACTGAATAGTCTGGCCCATTCTTTACATATTCTCCTCAGTCCTCATACACTTGACAACACATATTACTAAACAATTCTTCTTCACTCAAGGGGTTACTGCACTAATTGTTCAGTGGCCACTCTTCTTGGTAAGGGTAAAAGAGACTCTTGGGTAGTACCCAATAGCCTCTGTACCATGGTCTTCCACTGTCTTGGATTAGAGTTCTCTTGTTTGAGGGTAGACTTGAGCACACTGTTCTATCTTATTTCTCTTTCTTTTGTTTTGTTAAAGTGTGTATAGTTTATATAGGAGATATTTATTTTAAGGCTGTTACTATTCCTAAAATATTCTATTTTCCTTGTTTCCTTTCCTCATTGGGCTATTTTTCCCCGTTGGAGCCTCTGAGCTTATAGCATCCTGCTTTTATAACTAGGGTTGTAGCTTAGCTAGTAATAATAATAATAATAATAATAATAATAATAATAATAATAATAATAATAATGATAATAATAATAATAATAATAATAATAATAATAGTAATATTGCATGCCATCAAGAAAGCCCGATATGTTCCTAACTATAATAGTAAGGGAAGTACTATATTTTTTGTTATAATAATTATAATTGCATTATATTATTCATGTATTATTGGGTACGGAATATCAACCTTTTGTCTAATGATGAAAAGATTACTTAATGTTTACAAAATTACTTTGGTATTTACACACTTTTTCCCTCGCTACTTACTACTCCATTCTCTCTTTGGTTTCTTCTCTTTCAATTCTTGCTTCCTTATTCTTCGGTTGATGACCCCCCCCCCCCCTCTCTCTCTCTCTCTCTCTCTCTCTCTCTCTCTCTCTCTCTCTCTCTCTCTCTCTCTCTCTCTCTCTCTCTCTCTCTCTCTCTCTCTCTCTCTCTCTCTCTCTCTCTCCTCATTTTATGAAAATGCGT
>NC_090758.1:44204565-44209565 GCF_036898095.1 Palaemon carinicauda
CGTTGGTCTGATGGAGAGTTTAGCACAAAATTCTTATTTTAACAAAAATAGTTATATAAAGACTGTCTACAAACAATCTCTCTCTTTCTCTCTCTCTCTCTTGGTGGCATAGTGAATAGTTAATGGAAATGTTCAAAAGCCTGAATGATATTACAAGTATTATAATCATGTTACGCAAAATACAAATCAGACCATAAACATTGGATTTAAACTAGAATCTGAATAATTTCCTATTCAGGCTATAGTAAATATGGCCACGGGCTTTCTCTTGACTGTATAAAGTTGCAAGTCGTAGGACAAATGCAGCTTTGCAATCACGGGGGCAATTCCAAATCCTGTTAGCCATTCTTGACTGTTATGGGTTTCAAAGCCGATGAAACAAGGTGAATGGGTGTCTGGTGGATGGGCGGGGCAAAATTTTGTCAAAAGGTGTTTACATTGCTTACGTAATGAATGTTTTCGACTCTTGGCTCGTTATCACTGGCCATGGCGTCGGCTAGATCATTTTTACTCTATAAAAATTAAAACTACCTGGTTTAGGTTATTGATAATGCTGACAAAATTTATGTGTGGTTGTAAAATATACATATGTCAACTTTCAGCTACATCCGATGCTTTGATAAGGAAGAAAGTCCAAAAAAACCGTGTTACAGAGGCCCTGAATCTCATAGTAGCTTGTGGTTACATAAGATTTTTCAGTCAGGACATGAAAATTGTCAAACTAATCAACGATCCTTCATGTGAACAAGTTGTTTGCGATAATGGTATAGAGAAGAACACATCAAATATACTAGTCAGAATCACTATAATCATGAAAGTAGGATTAGATCGTGTAATATTAAATTGGATTTACATTCATACATAATGTTTTGTGCTTCCCCTGAATTCACACACCTACATTTAATACCTTCCCCGCCTGTCGTCCTTCCCCTACCTAGCCTCGTTACCCAGGCCATCATCCCCCCCCCCCCCTTGCACGATGTCCTCCTTCCAACTACCAAACTCCTCAACACCAGAAGTTCTGGAATCTATAGCTATTGGGAGTGACAGTGGGGGAACGGAGACTACAAGACGTTTGGATTTGACTGTATTTCCCGCGTATTCCCATGAGTTCTCTGGGACCACCAGTTTTTCCCCGCGCAATCGCCCAATTTTTCCCTTTCCGTTTTAGATATTTCTATGACGGAGGTTACCTCTCCTACTCTTTACTTGATTGTAATTAAGCACCTTAATCTAAATTTAACCATAACTCTATCTTTTAAATAATAAATTCCTTTTTCTCTTGTGATTCCTTCCGACGTTTTGCCAGCCCCCCCCCCCTCCTCAGCTAGCACTCCCTTTATCAATTCTCCTATCACTTAATCTTTTGCTTGGAAAATTTTATGCTCTGTTCTTTTGCCTTTAACTAAATTTCTTTTCCTTCATTCCCACGATCTCCTACTTCCCTGGGACTATAACACTTTTTCTCCTACTCGATAGGCAAAGTCTGTCAACCAATTTCCTTTCGTGGACCTAAAGAGGAGCCACCCAACCGGTGTCTTTTTATCTGTTACCATGCCAATATATATATAACTTTTTCGTTTTGTTTACTGGCAGCAAGAGGAACCTGTCCCTCCTTCAGTCATACGAGATTTCTTATAAGAAAGGATGAGGCACCTGCTCTGCAGAAGCCATCCCGTGGGACGCATGGCATATTATCATTAACCCCACCTGGAAATCCAAACATTCCAGGTTGGTAAATGAGGACAAACAGTTCACTCGAAACTACCAATACACTTGTACCATGTAATTAGCTTTTGCTATCTAAAAATTAACTAAATTATCTTCATTTATTCATTAAAGTAATCACAATTGCATAAATTGCGTAAATTGCCAGAACCCTTTTCAAATTATGAATTCCCTCTCTCAAACTTAAATACAAACACAATACATTTACATTCTTTTACGGGCTGCCAACGCAAGAGCCCGTGTCTTGCATAAGGCAAGGCTATCTACAAACACACACACACACACACACTCAGTTGTCTTTTTGTAGAGTTCAGTTTCACCTGTTGGGCGGAGGGACTCGCCTCTCCATCGGCACCTCCTTAACTTTCTTCTTTATTCTAATTATATTATTTTCTTTTCTCTTATTTTCCACATCTGATATGTATATTCTTTTCTTTATTCCATCTTTCTTAAACTGCACATTTCCTATTAAGTTCTGCTCCTAGATATATTCATTAATCAATCACGAACACATCTCATTAATCATAATACTGGAGAAGCCTAATTTCCGTACCGCTATTTTGAACAAAACTGTACCAAAGACGTCTAATTTGTACCAGAAATTGTACCGGTCTACCGGTCATTTCCCTCAGTATTACTTTTGGAAAGTTATATTTCATATTTTCTATTTTCTTTTTATTTCATAGTTGTTTTGATTACAGCAATCCCCCTTTTGTACACACGACCAGTTACTAACATTTACCAAGTATTGCAAATTTTAGTCATTAGGATCTAAAGTGTTGATGTAAAATTGTCATTGACAACAATGTATCATAATCAAGTTTCGCTTTATCAAGAGAATAAGGAGAAAATAGTAAATTGATAACGTGTTTGCCAAGTATTCACATGAGGAGGCCACTGCTGTGGATGGGCACCACACTGGGCGGTTGGGCTTGCCCCGCTGACGTTCTGGTGAGTATCTATTCCGATGGAACTGAAACCAGACTCCTTTTAACCTTTATTAGCACTATTTATTATATAAAAAAGATCCAGATTAGGCTTCTATACTATTTTGAGCTACTTCTCTCCTTGTACATCTTCAAATTCTGTTTTAATATATTTTACTTGAGAAAATACTCGTTTTTGTTAGAGATCTCTTGCTTGAGGGTACACTTGGGCACACTATTCTATCCTGTTTATC
Organism: Palaemon carinicauda; assembly: GCF_036898095.1. NCBI lineage: Eukaryota > Metazoa > Arthropoda > Malacostraca > Decapoda > Palaemonidae > Palaemon > Palaemon carinicauda. The sequence goes on from NC_090758.1 coordinate 44,207,474, forward strand.
GTCCTTTTGTTATTTTCAAGTTTTTATAGTCTATATGTGAAAAAAAATATTATTATTATTCTTAAACTTCTCTTGCAGTTTTTTTCTTATTCCCTTTCTTCACTGGGCTATTTTCCTTGTAGGACCCCTTGAGCTTATAACAACGTGCTTTTTCATCTAGGGTTGTAGCTTAGCAAATAATAATAATAATAATAATAAAAATAATAATAATAATAATAATAATAATAATAATAATAATAATAATAATAATAATAATAATAATAATAAAAGTTTCTGAGCAATGGGATATCATACTTCCACTTCAAGTTTCTAACCTTATACCAGAACTTCAATGATTCTTAGGGAATTATCTATGTAAATTATTCATTAAATAAAAAATTAGGAATAAATTATATGAAATATAAAATTCAATATTGTTTATATATATATATATATATATATATATATATATATATATATATATATATATATATATATATATATATATATATATATATTTTATATATATACATATATATATATATATATATATATATATATATATATATATATATATATATATATATATATATGTATATGTATATATATATATATATATATATATATATATATATATATGTATATGTATTATATATATATATATATATATATATATATATATATATATAGAGGTATATATATATATATATATATATATATATACATATGTATATATAGTATATATATATATGTATATATATATATATATATATATATATATATATATATATATATATATATATATATATATATGTATATATTATGAGTTTGACAAACACAGGCTCTTACTTGAGAGAAATAGTTAATGAATAATTTCCTTGTCATGATTTCATTTTGGGCCACTGCACATAGTGGAAGTTTTCAAAACTGCCTCAATTTTCAATTGTGTGTCTCATATTAATGAGTATGAATTATAAATTATTCTAACCTGTAAAACCATGTGACATGATGTAGTGTTTTCTTCAATTGGTGGTGGTGGTGGTACACAACCTTCTCTATGGTCTTCAACATCGCAATCCTTGTGAACTACGGATAAGGTATTGTGTCAACCTGTTAAGCGGACATTGCCTGGCCCTCCCTGATCGTACTTTGGGTGGAGAGGGGGGTTATGTATATATAGTCAGCCTCATGGGCATCGTCCTTCAGTTAAGGTCTCTTGGCTCAGACATTCATGAGTAACCTTTGAATCTTAAGGGCCGGATTAAGTTACTTGGGCCGTCGCTCATGCTCGGTCTCTAGGCTTCAACCTTATGTCTGAGAGAGAGAGAGAGAGAGAGAGAGAGAGAGAGAGAGAGAGAGAGAGAGAGAGAGAGAGACTTTTAATTTGCGGTTCTTTGTTTCTTCTGATATTAATGGAAGAATTTATCATGAAAAGCATTTTCTTGGTGGGAAGATTATATTCTTTGATTGCACATCAAACTTTTTAGTAAATACTTACTTACTTTACTCTGATGGCTGCTTTTCCGGTCCCATACAGCAGGGGAACCCCACTCTCTACAGGACCTCCACTGTCGTTTTACCTTGTTCGTTCAGAGTATTTAACGTTTCATATCGCATATTGTTCATTTACTCTTAAATCGTCACTGTTGTATGACTGTTGAAATAAGAGTGTCATCAGTTTCCTCTTGAAAGCCTTAATGTCTTCAATCATTCGAATGTTTCGAGGGAGCTTATTATATAGTCTCGGGGCCGCATATTTGAAGGCTCTGGAGCCTCAAGTAGACATGAATCTAGGTTCCAACAGTTTGAAGTCATCTGTAACTATTCTCGTGTTGACACGATTTGTTGGCTGCACAATATGTACCAGTTCTCTTAAGTATTTTGGACGACCGGTTCTGATAACTTGGGGGGTTGTACATCCTTTAAATGCAATTCTTGCTCTAATCGGCATCCATTGTAAATCAATTAGTATAGGGGTGATCCTTTCTCTAGGTGGGACACCTTTTATCAGTCTTGCTCCTCTGTTTATTATGTTTTGTAATTTCTCAAGTTGCACTTTTGGCAAATTGTAATAGATAGAGTTGGGGTAGTCAATCCTGGTAATAACACAGTT
>NC_090758.1:44214565-44217065 GCF_036898095.1 Palaemon carinicauda
ATGGTTTGATTTCAGAAGAAGATTGCTGACAGGTGTCAACAAATCTTTTAGAGGAGGAGGAGGAGGACTGTTTGCTCCGCACTCAGAGAAACTTTGAATAAAATCGCTTCTGGAGGAGACTCGAGCGACGAGATGTTGGTGATGCTTTGATGACCGCAGCGTGGATCTTGCATGACTGCAATTAGTATCATAATAAAATCTCTATTTTCAATCTGTTTTATAAACTGAGGAATTAGTTGGCTATAGAGAACTTGTAACATTTTAGCCGGTGTATGGTATATAGTATATTGTCTATAGCTCCCTGAGAAATATTCGTTGATAAAATAATACATATGTTAAAAGAGATTTTGAATTAATATGAAACTTATAGTCTGTGGAAATTAGAAACAATGTGTCTACCCACCTAAATCAATGAAATGAGATTAGAGCTAAGCGAGTGCTCAAAACCAGAAACTTTGACGAGTCACTCAATGACATATGAAGAAAGGATACTCAAGATGAACGACTTGATAAGGTATAGAAGTATGCCTCCAAGCTCTAACCATAATGCCTATCCCCAGTCCATTTTTTTCACCTCAAGAAAATGGCCAAGGTCTTTGTCTTAAGAGACAATGAGACAAATCACTCGGTTTAGCCCAGTAATCGAAATAAAATGGAATTGTATGGAGTGGTGTTTAGAGTCAAAAGTGGTAGTCGAAATGCCAGTCATGGAAGGTGAACTTGGGCCACACCTTAAGGACTCGACTTCCTTATCACCGCAAGTGTTAGGCTACACCTCTTGATACCCGTATGCAATACAGGCAAGATACAGACCATCTTCTAACAAGAATTTAGCCATACTTATAACACCTGTTTCAGGTCAGGTATGGCTTAGAATTTTCAACAAGAAACACGAGACCAAAGTTTGCTTAGATAGAAATAAACCAAGAAGAATAACAGCGCCAGCCATGTTTGAGTTATTTATATACTGTATATATATATATATATATATATATATATATATATATATATATATATATATATATATATATATACATATATATACATATATATATATATATATATATATATATATATATATATATAAATTTATATATATATATATATATATATATATATATATATATATATATATTTATATATATATATATATATATATATATATATACATATATATATACATATATATATATATATATATATATATATATATATATATATATATATATATATATATATATATATATATATATATATATATATATACACTAAGATCTACAATACAGCTCTACTCTCTGACTTGTTTAACAACTTGTGACTCGCAATTGAGAATATGTTAACAAAACTTGTACACATACATACCCAAAAAAAGAAATTAGCCTCACACTCAAAAGATCTAATCCTACTGCAATACAAAAGTAAGAAGAATCACATCCTATTTTAAGGACAATTAATTAATGAATAAATCCTTCATAACATACGCTACTACACTTTTAAACTATGTCGAAACACGTTCTATCAATGCAATAGTGTGCATTACTCTTGATACCCGTAGCCCATATAGTATTACAGTTCGAAATACATAACAGTGCCCATGAATGAATTAAGTGTGTTGGAAGTCGAAGCTATCATTATGAAACTCAAGAGATGGAAAGCCCCTGGATACTGCTGAGATGATATTGGCTGAAAATGAAATGACTCCCAGACTAGTTATGAGGTTATTTTATAGAATATGGCGTGAAGAGGAAAAACCCGATGAATGGGAGCTAGGAGTGATGGTGAAAATGGACAAAAATCGGAGATCTGGATGATTGCAATAATTACAGAGGCCTCACACTTGAGTCAGTTGACATGAAACTATTTAATACGCACATTCTACAGAGGCTATATATAAAATGAATACTATAAGAGAAAGATCCTCGAAGCAGCAACAGACATAATTGAGATATATCGTCTCCTAAATGGTATATTGGAAAATGTAAAAGAAAGAAGCTACCCGATGGATACAGTGACCAGGAACTAGCAAACAATTTTCTAGTATTCTTTAAAAACAGAATTGAAAATATAACCAGATTAATGATACACATGGCACACAGAAAAAATTAATATTATCTGACAACATAACACAAGATGACCTCTCCAGAATTATTAAGTGAGCAAGGAAAACAAGCCGCGCGATCGATCCTATGCCAATATATCAAGTATTTGGAGAGAGAAACTTTTCTATTTTAGCCGAAATAATAATGAGGATAGCAAAAGCAAGCATTGAGGAAAGTAGGTTTCCTAAATCTGAGAAAATGGTCATGGTCACACCACTTCTGAAAAATTCACTGGACTACCAGGAATTAAGCTAATATAGACCTATTTCGAATCTATACTTCGTTTCAAAAGTGCTTGAATATATAATTCTTGAACAACAAGTCACTCACTTAGAAGTAATAGAAGCCTTGCTTAACAACCAATCTGCTTACAGAAAACTATACTCTGCGGAGACAGCCAT
>NC_090758.1:44229081-44244081 GCF_036898095.1 Palaemon carinicauda
GGCAGGATGCAATCAACTGAGTACTTTATTAAGGAACACTCTCCTTTATATACAAAACTTCAAGGCAACAGGACATAACATGTTCGAGAGACAGACAAGGTTACAGAGCAAAACCGGAGACATGATTATTCAGGTTCTTTTTAGTGCGAGGGAAGAGCGAAGATACAAGTATAATATATACAAAATAATTTATGTACGATTGTGTGACACACGGTTGATACATGGCTCCCCCCCTAAAAATGACATACTGTACATGTTAAATAGGGTGCCCTGATCTAGAGAGGCGAACTGTAGGCGGGTTATCTGGCAGAAAATAAGCAGGTTTTAGACGATCAATGGAGACCCAGTCTTCTTTGCCCCGAATGTTTAGTAGGAATGCTTTCGGACTGCGTCGGATCACAAGGAAAGGGCCCGTGTAAGGGGGCGTTAGTGGTGGCTTGCTAGTGTCGTTTCGCAGGAAGACGTGCGTTGCAGAGTGCAAGTCCGTTGGTATGTGATGCTTTGCTGGGGGCTTGTAAGTCTGGCGGCACGGAGTAAATTTTCCCACGACGTGACGTATGCGCTGGAGATCGTCGGAGGAGGTTGTAGAAGGAAAAAATTCGGCAGGGATGACCAACGGGTCACCATACACCATTTCAGCTGCCGAGACGTCGAGGGCGTCTTTAGGAGTGGTCCTTAGTCCCAGGAGGACCCAGGGAAGCTGAGTAAACCAGATGCAATCCTTGCAGCGGGAAATCAAAGCTGCTTGGAGGGTGCGATGAAAACTTTCAACCATCCCATTGGCAGCAGGGTTGTAGGCCGTTGTCTGATGTAGGGTGATGCCCAGGAGATTCGCTAATGACGTCCTAAATTGAGAGGTGAAAGTGGTTCCCCTGTCAGAAGTAATATGCTCAGGGATACCGAATCTTGAAATCCATCCAGAGAGTAAGGCAGATGTACATGAGGCGGACGTTGCAGTTTCCATGAGAATGGCTTCAGGCCAACGAGTGGAGCGGTCGATGACGGTAAATAGGTAACGATGTCCTTGTGAGGTGGGTAGGGGGCCTACAACGTCGACGTGAATGTGTGCGAAACGACGCTGAGGTTGAGGAAAGGTGCCCACTCCTGAATCCGTGTGTCGATGTACTTTGGAAGTTTGGCAAGAAGTACAGGAAGGACCCAATCCTTAGCATCCTTAGAAGTGCCGTGCCAAATGAACTTTGCCTTCAGCAGCTGTGCAGTAGAACGGCACGAGGGATGTGAAAGGCCGTGAATGAAATGAAACACCTGTCGGCGCATGGGAGCAGGAATCCAAGGTCGCGGTCTACCAGTACTGACGTCAGAGAGGAGGGTGGTGTTGGAGTCTTCGAGGGGAAAGTCTTCCCAACGGAGGGACGTGCAGGATGTCCTACAAGCTTGATACTCTGGATCCTGTCGTTGGGCTTCAGCCAGGGCGTTGTAATCCAATCCCAGTTGAACGGCAGCCAACGTGTTTCTTGACAGGGCATCGGCAACGGGATTCATTTTCCCAGGGACGTATTGAAGGGTGCAATTATATTCAGCCACGGCGGAGAGATGTCGACGTTGACGGGCGGACCAGGCGTCAGACTGTCGAGTGAAGGCGTGCACCAGAGGCATGTGGTCTGTGCGAATGACGAAGGGCGTACCTTCTAAGAAATGGCGAAAGTGACGGACAGCCAAGTGCACCGCCAGCATTTCTCAATCAAAGGTAGAATAACCCGATTCTGCCTTGGACAGTTTTCTGCTGAAGAAGGCCAATGGGCGGGGCGAGCCTTTAACCATCTGCTCGAGTACTGCACCAATAGCGACGTCGCTGGCATCGGTGGAGAGAAGGAGAGGGGCGTGCGGGATAGGAAAAGTGAGAGCCGCAACAGTTGATAGGGCCTTCTTTGCATTGCAGAAGGCTGCTTCTTGAAGGGGACCCCACTTCAGGTACTTTGGCTTGCCCTTGAGGGAGGCGTAGAGGGGAGCAAGAGTGGCGGCAATGGCTGGCGGAAAACGGTGATAATAGTTGATCATGCCCAAGAATTCCTGCAGAGCTTTGACGGTCGAGGGCGCGGGGAAGTTCTGAACGGCTGCTACCTTCTCAAGGAGGGGATGGACTCCTTCAAGAGTGATACGGTGCCCTAAGAACGACACTTCGTTGGCGCCAAAGGTACACTTGTCATACCGGACTACAAGGCCATTTTGTTGCTGGCAGTCGAGCACAATGCGCATGTGACGGAGGTGTTCCTCTTTTGAGGAGGAGAACACAAGTATGTCGTCCACATGACATACACAGAAAGGGAGGTCCCCTAAGATGCCATCCATGAGACGTTGAAACGTTGCCAAGGCATTACGAAGGCCAAAACAGGAGTAATTGAAGGTGTATGTACCAAACGGAGTGGTGATGGCGGTCTTGGGGATGTCTTCTGGGTTCATAGGCACCTGATAATACCCCTTCAGGAGGTCGAGCGTAGAGAAAACTTTCGCTTTTTGCAGGTAGGAGATCACGTCGGCAATGTTTGGGAGGGGGTAGTGATCCGGTTCTGTTTGCATGTTCATGCGCCTGCAATCCCCGCACGGACGGAGGGAGCCGTCTTTCTTCAGAACGATGTGTAAGGGTGACGACCATGGGCTGGAGGCCTTTTGACAAAGGCCCATTTCTTCAATTTCGGCGAACGTCTGTTTGGCGGCTGCCAATCGTTCCAGTGCCAGACGTCTGAATTTTGCGAAGACTGGGGGTCCCGTCGTCTTGATATGGTGATAAATACCGTGCTTGGCAGGAACCGTGGGCGTTTGGCGAAGTTCTGTATGGAAAACTTCCGGGTACGACGTGAGGAGGTGGGCGTAGGCATCTGTGGGTGTGCTGATGTGGAGAGCGAGGTTAGAGGGGGCGGGTTGACCAATCGTCGGTGGGCGACATCGACCAGAAGGTGGAAATGAGAGAGGAAATCCGCCCCGAGGGTTGGCATTGTGACGTCAGCAACGAGAAACTTCCAATTAAATATACAGTTTCCGAACGATAATGTGAGGTTCTCGTAACCGTAGGTGGGTATCGCAGCTCCGTTGGCAGCTAGCAAGCGGACGTCGGCAGATGTAGACAGACTACGTCGTGCCTTGAAGAGTTTCCTTGGCAAAAGAGAACGACAAGCACCCGTGTCTACCAAAAATCGCACGCCCGTTCCTGCATCCTGTTAAAGGAAAAGATTAGAAACACGGGAGGCCACCGCCACAAGCGATGGCCTACTTACACGTTTTTTGGCCACTGACAATCCTTGGCACATTTCTTCGCGGTTGACCCGAATCTGAAGTGGTAGTAGCAAAACTGCGGCGGATGGGAGGTAGTAATTGGCTGTAGAAGTCGTTCGTTGGGGCGCGAGCGATTGGTGGGTGGTGGGCGGCTCTGTCGCTGCTTCGGCACGTCACGGGGTAGGCGTGTATGTCCTACGGCATTCATGTCAGCTCCAGTTGACGTTAAATAGGCATCCTCTTCGTCAGGGGTGGAGGCGTTGATGGAGGTCTTGAAGTGGCTGTGCATAAGGGCGTCGGCTTTGGTCATCAAGTCCTTTATGGGTAAACTATCGACATCGGGTATGGCAGCGCGTACAGGTTCGGGTAAACGGCGTATCCAAAGTGCACGAGGTAGGTTCACCTCACGAGGAGAGCCGTCTGCGGCAGGTTGAAGGCGAGCGATACTGGTCATTTCCCTGAGGGCAAGCGAAGCCCTTTGGTCCCCCAACGGTTGTTGCGAGAGCTGAAAAAGCTTTGCTATACGGGCGGCTGGCGACGGCGAGTACTGCTGCAGAAGGTATGTTTTGAGGGCATCATACGCTATTGGGGTGTCTCCTTGTTCACAAAGCTAGTCGGATATTTCTGGGAAGGTGTCCTCGGGTATCGCCGCGAGAACATAATCTGCTTTTGTGGTTGAGCGAGTCACGCCCGATACGAAACTGGACTTCTGCGCGCTGAAATCAAGCAAATGCCTCTCCGCTGGCAAACGACGAAAGTTTGAATGGAGCGGCCGCAGCACCAACTGCCGTAGAGTCCGCCATAGTACCAACGATGAAGGGGCGAGGGGGTGGGGGTGGAAGGCGGTGGGAGCGAGTCGACTTCCGTGGTCACCAATGTGACGGGCCGAGAGAGGGTTGTGAACTCAAAGGCAGGATGCAATCAACTGAGTCCTTTATTAAGGAACACTCTCCTTTATATACAAAACCTCAAGGCAACAGGACATAACATGTTCGAGAGACAGACAATGTTACAGAGCAAAACCGGAGACATGATTATTCAGGTTCTTTTTAGTGCGAGGGAAGAGCGCAGATACAAGCATAATATGTACAAAATAATTTATGTACGATCGTGTGACACACGGTTGGTACAAGATATACTGAAGCTAGGAGATGGTCCAGAAAAAAACGGTAAGGACTTTAAACTGTTGGAAATGTAAAGTCATGCACAAAGGTTATGGTGACCCACAATAACATTACTCACTGCAGAGTAATGAGGTAGAAAGCATAGACCAGGAGGAAGATGTCAGTATTATTATCACCAAGGTTCTGTATTTCACCAAACAGAGCATAAAAGCTGTAAAAAAAGAACAAGAAGTGATATGATTCATAAAGAGACAGTTCAAATACAGAAACAAAGACACTGTACTACAGCTGTAAACATCACTAGTAAGACCCATCTAGAATATGGAGTCCAATTCTGGGCTCCACGTAATCTGAAGGATATAGATAGTCTCTAAGCAGTAAAAGCTAGTGACACCAAACTAGCTCGAACAATGGAGCAATTTGAATATAGACGAAGAGTGGAACGTTTGAACTTATTTGTTCTTCAAACTAAACAACTATGGGCACAGTTAATAGAGGCTTTCAAAATTCATAAAGGAGTATCAAATGTATATTACAATAATCTATGCATGCTCAAAACAAGTCAATCTAGAGGTAACGAATGCAAACTGGATTTGGAAACACAACATCACTCATGGTGACAATTTCTTTACATACAAAATAGCAAATACTTGGAATAAACTTCCAGCGGATGTAGTAAACAATAACACGGTAACGAGCTCAAGAATATGTTAAACAAGATACTAAAAACTCTCTAAATGCGTAAACTAAATCGCCTTTCCAAGGAGCAAATGGTGTCTTCAGGGATGGACTGAAAATCAGTTTTTGAACATCCAGAATACTTGTAACACCTTGTAACCCTCTCTTTTAAATATATATATATATATATATATATATATATATATATATATATATATATATATATATATATATATATATATATATATATATATAAGCGAAGATATTCAGGAAATCTTTTTGAATGTTCTGGAACTTGAAAAGGTCTTTAACTCCTTTGTTGACCTCTTCCACTATTTCATATATTTTCTCACAAAGACTCTCTCTCTCTCTCTCTCTCTCTCTCTCTCTCTCTCTCTCTCTCTCTCTCTCTCTCTCTCTGTATATATATATATATATATATATATATATATATATATATATATATATATATATATATAAATATATATATGTATATATATATATATATATATATATTTATATATATATATTTATATATATTATATATATATATATATATATATATATATATATATATATATATATATATATATTTATATATATATATATATATATATATATATATATATATATAATTATTAGAAGATATTCTGTATCGATTTTATGCTGCATTAAAACTTAAACTTATCGTGAACTTGATGTAATTAACGTGATTTCAGTTATATGACATGGTCTTATTTAACTCTATAGAGAACCGTCTGGTGGACAACCTAAAAGGGGATGTATTGAATATGTAGTAACGTTAATATTATTACTTGATTTGGCTGAAAGGAAAAAGATTACCTCAACTTGTTACCTTTGTAGACTTTCCCCAATCTTCTGTATGACTGTGTGCCAAGAAATACGTTATTTTGTATGCTTAATTAAACAGCTGGGTTTTGGGGTAGCGATGTATCATGCCACGCGTAGCATTACAGTTAATGATCTGATTAAGTTGATAAAAGATGATTGTGGTCTTGATGGGTTCCTGATGTAGCTGAATGTTCTTGTATTAATGGATTACACTGTCTTATTATCTACGTCTAGGAATGGAATGATAATGAATTAGGACTTCTTAATCACTTTTGTCAAAATAATGATATGAAAGTAAATGTGAGTATAACCAAATATTTTGCTATTGATGTAGGGATGATTGAACGTGAACCTATAAGAGTGGATGATTTGACGTTGTCATGGTGCGATCGATATATTTATTTGGGAAGTATTTTTAACAAGTGATGGGTTGGTATCGTCTGCCATTAATGCTCATACGAAAGCAAACGAGTGCCACATTTTAAAATTCATATCTTATGTAAATAAAAACAACAATGTTCCATTTTCTGTAAAGGAGAAACTTTTTAATGCGGCTTTGATGTCAACAGTTCTTTACGGGTGTAAGTCGTGGAGTAATGGAGATTTGAAACCTATTGTTAGATTATATAACTGGGGAATTAAACAACTATTATGTGTTCGAAAGTCGACATGTTTGTATCTGTGCTATTTGGAAGTAGGAATGCCAACACTAAAAGCTATTGTAAGAGATAAACAATGGATGTTTTTAAGAAGAATATGTGGAGAGATAGGAACGGGATGGTAGACGATCCATGGGTTCTTGCAATGAAACTTACTTTAGAGTACAATACACCTACTGGTAGATATGTATCAAACTTGATTTCAATAGATAAAGATGAGATCAAAGAAGATTTTCAAAACTTAAAACAGGCAGTAATAGAATCTAATTCATCTCGTAGAGAAACATATAGATTATTGAATGCTGAATTTACTGTACAGGATGTATATACTAAAAAGATAAATGTTTGCGACATATATAGAATTTCCTTTGCTAGATTAAAGTTAACCTCTCATAACCTTGCTATTAAAACAGGTAGGTGGAACAGAAGAGGTCGAGGTCACCTCCCATTAGAGGAGAGAAAATGCCCTTGTGGCGAGGTACGAACCCAGCTACATGTGGTGGAGTCATGCCCTATTACTTATAGTATACGAATTAAGTATAATATAAATTCATTTCATCAGATTCTTGCCAAAGTTGTACAGACCACTGTGAAAATTGCCCACTAATCTTGAACTGCTACCCATGGATATATTTTCTTTGTTTTAATAGTAATTTTTTATTTCATGTTAAAGTGATTCAAAGGAGATAGGTTTAAGGATTTTAATTGTGATAAATGCTAAGGAACTATTATAAATCCTGTAATTTCATTGACTGCATTGTGTATAAAATAGTATAAATATCCTGATATGTATAAAAGACTCATGTAAATATGTAATTATGTTTATTGTAATTTTTTATATAGAATTTGTGGTCAATAAAAATATCTATCTATCTATCTATCTCTATCTATCTATCTTTCACTGCTTTGTTGACATCTTTCCCTATTTCCCATATGTCAAAACACATGAACTCTCTCTCTCTCTCTCTCTCTCTCTCTCTCTCTCTCTCTCTCTCTCTCTCTCTCTCTCTCTCTCTCTCTCTCTTATAAGAAATATAATCTAACATATTCATTATGAATGTTCATCTGTACTAAAAGCAGAAAATGTCTTTCACTGCTTTGGTGAACCTCCACCTAAGGCATTTACCATACTTTACCTCTCTCTCTCTCTCTCTCTCTCTCTCTCTCTCTCTCTCTCTCTCTCTCTCTCTCTCTCTCTCTCTCTCTCAGTCTCTAATTGTGAATAAGAGAGTAAGCAAAATAATCATTATTATTTCTCAGCTTTACTGAACCTTTGAAATGTCTTTGACTCTTTCGTTGACGTCTTCACCTACTGTATTCCATGTTCTCTCTCTCTCTCTCTCTCTCTCTCTCTCTCTCTCTCTCTCTCTCTCTCTCTCTCTCTCTCTCTCTCTCTCTCTCTCTCTTCTCTCTCTCTCTCTCCCATATGAATGAAAGCCTAAACAAAATACTCATCATAAACTTTCAGATTTAGAGAAACCTAAAAAAAGTCTTTCAGTGTTTTATTGATCTTTTCACCTACTGTATTTCATCTACTTTAAATCTCTCTCTCTCTCTCTCTCTCTCTCTCTCTCTCTCTCTCTCTCCTCTCTCTCTCTCTCTCTATATATATATATATATATATATATATATATATATATATATATATATATATATATATATATATATATATATACTTGATAATGGAAGAGTAAGCAAAATAATACTTATATATTTTCAGCTTTACGGAAACTTCAATTGTTTAGTTGACCTCTTCAACTCTTGTATTTCATGTAATTTAACTCTCTCTCTCTCTCTCTCTCTCTCTCTCTCTCTCTCTCTCTCTCTCTCTCTCTCTCTCTCTCTCTCTCTCTCTCTCTCTTGTGAGTGAAAAAGTAAGAAAAATAATCATTATGAAATCTCATCTTTACCTGAACATTAAAATGTCTTTCCCTGTTCAAGTGATATTTTCACTTACTTTATTTCAAATATTTTTAATGTCTCTCTCTCTCTCTCTCTCTCTCTCTCTCTCCTCTCTCTCTCTCTCTCTCTCTCTCTCTCTCTCTCTTTGAATGAAAGAGTCAGCAAAATACTCATTTTGCTCTCTATGCTTTACAGAAACCTAAAAATATATCTCCTTATTTCATGTATAATCTGTATTGTAATACTTAAGCGTTACATTTATTGAAAGTGATATTGCATCAGATTTCATAAATAGAAGAAATTTTGTCTTGAAAGGAAATTCCATATAAGTGTCACATCACACGACAGAACGAATTCGATATAGAATATTATTTGTTGCAGAAATATTCATCATTAAAAGAGAAAATTGAATATAAGATCCTGTGAGAGAAAGTTTTATATAAAATAGTGGCCGCGGGGGCATAAAAACAATTAGAATAGCGCCAACGTTATCCTTGCGTGTCGTAAGAGGTGACTAAAAGGGATGGGTCGAGGGGGCAGGGAACCCCTTCTCCTGTATATAATCCTGCGAGACGTCAACAAAGAAATGGAGCTGGTGGGGGAGTGACTGCTCCCCTCGCTCTAGTTTTGGGGTGTTTGAATGTGCGTGGATGTAGTACGATAGAGAGTAAAAGATGTGAGATTGGAAGTATGTTTAGGAAGAGAAGGATGGATATATTGGCATGGTGTGAGACAAAGATGAAAGGAAAGAGTGAAGTGATGTTTGGTGAAATGTCTGGTAGAGTGTCTGGGATTGAAAGGGGAAGAGCGAGAGAGGGTGTGGCTTTATTGCTGAGTGAATGGATGACAGGTAAAGTAGTGGAATGGAAGGAAATATCATCTAGGTTAATGTGGGTAAGGGTTAGGTTGGGTAGGGAATGTTGGGCGTTTGTCAGTGCGTATGGGCCAGGTAGTGAGAAAAGTGAAGAAGAGCGGAATGAGTTCTGGAATGAATTAACTAGGTGTGTAGAAGGACTGGGTAGAAGGAATTATGTAGTTGTCATGGGTGACTTAAATGCTAGAGTGGGCGCTGGAGAGGTAGAAGGTGTCATTGGGAAGTATGGCATACCAGGTGAAAATGAGAGTGGTGAGAGACTGGTAGAAATGTGTGTTGAACAAGAGATGCTAATAAGTGCTAGCTTTTTTAAAAAGACGTGCACGTGTTTAGGGGTATAGCTAACGGTATGTCTGATCATTTTTCGGTGGGAGGAAAATTAGTTGTAGCAAAAGAGTGGGGGAATAGAGTAGGTGGATATAAAAGGGAGCTAGTGAGGGTTGAAGAGCTAATAAAACCGGGGGTAAAAAGTAAATATCAGGAAAGGTTGAAAATGGCATATGACGAAGTGAGAGAAAGAGAAACAGGTAATTTAGAGGAGGAGTGGAAGTTAGTAAAAGAAAATTTTGTTGGGATTGCAAGTGATGTGTGTGGCAAGAAGGTTGTTGGAGGCAGCATAAGGAAGGACAGTGAATGGTGGAATGAAGGAGTGAAGGTAAAAGTGGAAGAGAAAAAGAGGGCTTTTGAAGAATGACTGCAGAGTAATAGTATAGAGAAGTATGAAAAATATAGAGAGAAAAATGTGGAAGTAAAGCGCAAGGTATGTGAGGCAAAGAGGGCAGCTGACCTGAGGTGGGGTCAGGGATTGGGTCAGTCATATGAAGAGAATAAGAAGTTTTGGTAAGAAGTGAAGAGAGTAAGGAAGGCTGGCTCAAGAATTGACGAGACTGTGAAAGATGGAAATGGAAGGTTGTTACAAGGAGAGGAGGCAAGGAAAAGGTGGGCGGAATATTTTGAAAGTTTACTGAATGTTGATGATAATAGGGAGGCAGATATAATTGCTATTGCAGGTGTTGAGGTGCCGGTGATGGGAGATGAGAATGGGAGAGAGATTACAATAGAGGAAGTGAAGAGAGCACTAGATGAAACGAGAGTAGGAAAAGCATCTGGTATGGATGGTGTGAGAGCTGATATGTTGAAGGAAGGTGGTGTGACTGTACTTGAATGGTTGGTGAGATTGTTTAATATGTGTTTTGTGTTGTCAATGGTACCAGTAGATTGGGTTTGTGCATGTATTGTACCACTATATAAGGGTAGGGGAGTTGAGCATGAGTGTTGTAATTCAAGAGGTATTAGTTTGTTGAGTGTAGTTGGAAAAGTGTATGGTAGAGTAATGATTAATAGGATTAAGGATAAAACAGAGAATGCAATCTTAGAAGTATAGGGTGGTTTTAGAAGAGGTAGGGGTTGTATCAATCAGATTTTTACAGTTAGGTAGATATGCGAGAAATATTTAGCAAAAGGTAAGGAGGTGTATGTTGCATTTATGGATCTGGAGAAAGCGTATGATAGAGTTGATAGGGAAGCAATGTGTAATGTGATGAGGTTATATGGAGTTGGTGGAAGGTTGTTGCAAGCAGTGAAAAGTTTCTACAAAGGTAGTAAAGCATGTGTTAGAATAGGAAATGAAGTGAGTGATTGGTTTCCGGTGAGAGTGGGGCTGAGACAGGGATGTGTGATGTCGCCGTGGTTGTTTAACTTGTATGTTGATGGAGTGGTGAGAGAGGTGAATGCTCGAGTACTTGGACGAGGATTAAAACTGGTAGACGAGAATGACCATGAATGGGAGGTAAATCAGTTGTTGTTTGCGGATGATACTGTACTGGTTGCAGACACAGAAGAGAAGCTTGACCGACTAGTGACAGAATTTGGAAGGGTGTGTGAGAGAAGGAAGTTGAGAGTTAATGTGGGTAAGAGTAAGGTTATGAGATGTACAGGAAGGGAAGGTGGTGCAAGGTTGAATGTCATGTTGAATGGAGAGTTACTTGAGGAGGTGGATCAGTTTAAGTACTTGGGGTCTGTTGTTGCAGCAAGTGGTGGAGTGGAAGCAGAGGTACGTCAGAGTGTGAATGAAGGTTGCAAAGTGTTGGGGGCAATTAAGGGAGTAGTAAAAAATAGAGGGTTGGGCATGGTTGTAAAGAGAGTTCTATATGAAAAAGTGATTGTACCAACTGTGATGTATGGATCGGAGTTGTGGGGAATAAAAGTGACGGAGAGACAGAAATTGAATGTGCTTGAGATGAAGTGTCTAAGGAGTATGGCTGGTGTATCTCGAGTAGATAGGGTTAGGAACGAAGTGGTGAAGGTGAGAACGGGTGTAAGAAATGAGTTAGCAGCTAGAGTGGATATGAATGTGTTGAGGTGATTTGGCCATGTTAAGAGAATGGAAAATGGTTGTCTTCTAAAGAAGGTGATGAATGCAAGAGTTAATGTGAGAAGTACAAGAGGAAGGCCAAGGTTTGGGTGGATGGATGGAGTGAAGAAAGCTCTGGGTGATAGGAGGATAGATGTGAGAGAGGCAAGAGAGCGTGCTAGAAATAGGAATGAATGGCGAGTGATTGTGACGCAGTTCCAGTAGGCCCTGCTGCTTCCTCAGGTGCCTTAGATGACCGCGGAGGTAGCAGCAGTAGGGGATTCAGCATTATGAAGCTTCATCTGTGGTGGATAACGGGGGAGGGTGGGCTGTGACCCCCTAGCAGTACCAGCTGAACTCAGTTGAGTCCCTTGTCAGGCTGGGAGGAACGTAGAGAGTAGAGGTCCCCTTTTTGTTTTGTTTAAATTGTTGATGTCGGCTACCCCCCAAAATTGGGGGAAGTGCCTTGGTATATGTATGTATGTATGTATTATTTATGAAATAGATGTTTAGAGCCTAAAGAGTTTCACTTATGAGACTAATATCAAAAGGCAGAACGAGTTCGATATAAAGTAGCTTGATTTCAATCTTGATTGATTTTAAATCCTTTTGAATCCTCCTCAAAACGTTCCACAAAATTAACAGGAATTATTGTCTTCTGGTAAGGTTATTTGCCATTGAAGACCCAATATAGTTGTCCCTAAATCAATGTAATAATATTTCAAGATCTTCATTATAAGTTTCAAAATTACGTATGTCTTAAGCCCCTGTCATAACCTTACACGTTGGGAGGGATGCTAAGAAGGACATCATTATCACTACACAACGCCCTGTTATTGTCGTTTGAGTAGCTTCACCCTATCCATAAATAAATCCATTATAATAGAGTTCTTGATCGCCCCGATTGGACAAAAATATCCATATTGGGTTAGCTTTGATTGTTAGTAAGACCTTAAGAATATTTTTCTTTATTTTCAAGAATAAAAGAACCCTAACTTCTTTAAAACACACCATTAAAACAGCAAACTACTTGGGAACAGGCCAATTGAGCTAACAATCATCATAAAAAAGAAAGCCTGTATAGGCTTTAGTTCGTCTTCGTGAAGCTCCATTTATGCATTTAAAATTTCTTTAGGAAACCGTAAAATTAAGCGATCAATCATTCGGGGCTATTGCTAAAACCTACATTCACTCAAAATACCATTCGCTCCTACTGCTTCATCCAAAATAGTGTCGCTCGAAAATGACTTGGTTCAAAGTACCTCAGTTGATAATAACCTTTGTTCAAAAGAAATGGAATCTCATTAACAATCTCTAGAGTTTTCTCCATAACACTCTACAGTTTATTAATGATTATAGGTACGTAAGACCGACAAGAAGTGCTTTTCAGGACATGACACAGGTACTTAAAGGGTTAGCATGCTATTGGGAGCTTTTGTAAAACCAAATAAGATTATGAAAAAGAAAATGTAACTTTCTCTAAATAGAAAAGTATTCAATAAACTACTCCTACCAGTATCAACTTTTGCATGAGAAACTTCAAGTAGTATTAGAACCTTAGAACGAGAACTAGTTACAACTCAAACAGTTCAGGAAAAATATGAGGGAAAAAGACACAGAAAAAGAAAACGAGCACCATGGATATGAGAACAAACTAAAAACATGTAAGAAATGAAAAGGACACATACACCGAACATATCATTAGAATGACAAATAAAATTTGGACATTAAGAATGACAGACCACAAACAGATGCCAGTCCATTACAGAGCAAAGACACCAGTCATATCCTACCACTTGTGTCTGATCATAGTCTTTCTTTGCCAGTCTACGCCCATGAATTTCTTAAGTTCGTCGATCCGCAAACACACACACACACACACACACACATATATATATATATATATATATATATATATATATATATATATATATATATATATATATATATATATGTATATATAAAAACTATATATATATATATATATATATATATATATATATATATATATATATATATATACATATATATATATAATATATATATATATATATATATATATAAACCATATATATATATATATATATATATATATATATATATATATATATATGTATATATATATATATATATATATATATATATATATATATATATATATATATATATATGTATATATATACATATACTGTATATATGTATATATATGTATATATATGTATATATATATATATATATATATATATATATATATATATATATATATAAGTATATATACAATATATATATATATATATATATATATATATATATATATATATATATATATATATATATGTAAATGTAAAACTTGAGAACATATATGGTGGTCTACCCTTAAATCTGCACTCTTTGGTGTAGATGCAACAGTTCCTCCTTTACTTAAACCAGATGGCTCAGTCACTCACTGTCCAAGGGAAAAGGCAACCCTTTTGGCTGAGGTTTTTGACAGTAAACAGAGTAATGAAAAACTTGAACTACCCCATTCCTGTTTTCCTGAGACTAAACTAAATTAAATCTCTGTTGATGGGCCTTAATGCTTATGGAATTGCAGACCCAAATGATATTCTTCCTTTGTTTTTTATAAAGACAGCAGATTTCTTAGCTTCAAAGTTATCAGTTATTTTGTGCAAGTTAGCAAGAAGAGGAGCTTTTAGCACTTGTTGGAGAATTACTAATGTTATTCCTCTATGTAAATGTGTTTGTAGTAGCTCAAGTCCAACTGATTACCGCTAAATTTCCGTAACTCCCATATTATCTAAAGTTTGTGAGCGTCTTCTGGCAAAACGTTTTAATAGGTTTGCTGAAGTTAATCATCTATTCCCTAGTTTGAAATTATGTTTTCGTAAAGGCCTTGTAGCATGTGATGCCCTTACAATCTCCAATACTGCACAGAAATCCCTTGATTGTGGTCATGAAGTTCGTATTGTTGGCCTTGATTTTAGTGCTGCCTTTGACCGTGTTAATCATGAGGCCCTTGTTTTCAAACTCAAGCAGTTGGGAGTGGGTGGGTCGTTTCTTAGCATTATTATTGATTTTTTAAGAAATAAATCTTAAAGAGTTGTTGTTGATGAACACCATAGTGAGTAAAGGAATGTGATATCCGGTGTTCCAGAGGGTAGTTTTCTTGACCCACTACTTTTCATACTATATACAGATAACATGTGGTTTGGCCTAGAAAACAAGCTTGTTTTATATGCAGATGATGCTACTCTCTTTGCATCAATTCCATCCCTGGAATATAGATCTGGGGTTGGTGAATCCCTTATTAGAGATTGTTATGAACCG
>NC_090758.1:44253521-44268521 GCF_036898095.1 Palaemon carinicauda
AAAATAATTACAAAACTATAATTATGTGGATGATTATATCTCTTTTTTTTCTCTGATACTCCTTTTTTCAAATAAATGAAACTTTGTTTATTTTATCTTTTAAGGATATTTATGAACTAAAACGGACACTTTAACATGTTATAGAAAGAAACAGGTTGAACCTAGGTAAAATACATTCCTCCTATCTCAATTGTCTAACTGTTATATCAGAATATTACTTGGATAGTTAGGTGAATAACATATTTTCTTCCTCTCCCTTAGCTCTGAATGATGAATAATTCACAGCTTTAACCTCGTATTTAATTCGGTATGTACAAAACGAGAATAATTAAAATTGTTATTTTAAATGGATTCTTATATTCATAAGTGTCAAGAATATTAGTTTGATGACATTCATGCCTAAATATATTGATACATTGATACATACAAACACTAAAACATATTTGGAACAACAAAGTATAACATTGATAAACACGAACAGAAAAAAAAGAAATATTTGAGGAAGTGCGAGTAAAGTAAAAGGAGAAATAACTAAAATCAAAAGTTTTGTAGATTTACTGTAATTTTTATAAAAGGTAACTATAAGTGTTTTATTCCACTCGAGAGAATAAAGAAGAGAGTCCAGCCATAAGCAATATTTACTAATTGTTTCTTGATTACGAACGACAAACCGTCGTTTAGGCAACTTGAATAAAAATGCAGAAATAACATTCAATTTGCATATCACAATACAGCTCCTCACGCCATCTGTTGAGAACTCACATAACTAGGGTCTAAACTGTCTCTTATAGCATGGCTTCCTTTTGAGGCGGTGGGAGAGGTGTCTGGAAAGGACACACTCATCTCCAGCAGGATGTTCAACGACTCTTCTCAACATAATCTTAAGCAATGGGGAATTACAAAGGATTTCTAAGCCCAAGCTCAAGTAAGCTGTCAGGACTATTTATTGCTGAGAGATTGCATTCGAATATAAATGAGCCTTTACCAAATTTCACTTTTTTTTTTTTTTTAAATTTACTGTTTACTTAATTATGCTCATAGGCTCATTGGTATGACTAGATCCTAATCCCTTTAGGATCCTTTTATAAGTCTGCAATATAATTTCTTTATTGTTTTAGCTATTATAAGATATATAAACATGTAACATGTATTTATATATATATATATATATATATATATATATATATATATATAGATATATATATATGTATATATATATATATATATATATATATATATATATATATATATATATATATGTATTATATATATATATATATATATATATATATATATATATATATATATATATATATATATATATATATATATATATTATATATATATATATATATATATATATATATATATATATATATATATATATATATATATATATATATATTATATATATATATATATATATATATATGTATATATATATACATATATATATATATATATATATATATATATATATATATATATATATATATGCGTGTGTGTGTGTGTGAGTATGTTCATCTATATGTGTCCTTGCGTTTGCATATGCATATAAAGCCTCTATCCTTATTTCTTTCTGTTTCCATCACTTCCTCACTAATTAACCTAAACTCTTAACTAACCATCAACTGAAATCAATCAGAATCCAAAACATCTCATTAAATAACAAATGAATAAAATAAAAGTATTTCCAGAAATATTAAAGGGATTTTATAAAAAAAAAAATCAACATCATAAATAACTTCCTAATAGATCATCTCGTCTTGAAATAGGAAAGAGAAATTCCATGTTTTGATACAAGCGATATTAATTAGATCTTTTGGAACAAACATCGACAAAATGAAACTGGAATTGGAATGGGAATTTAGAATGAAATTCTATTTAGTATTCCAGGTAATCATTTGGAGTCATTAGGCCAGACAGGGAAGTATGATACTATGTATGATATGCATGGATCAATGATACATAATTTAGGAGCTTTGATTTTATGTGAATTTATGAAAATGTATGGTTGGATTTTGTTTGTAAAATGATGAGATTTTAAACTATCATAAATTTATAACTTTAATTTTGTACAATGTTATTCATTAATAACTAGTATCCATTTGCTATTTACCAATATTATTGAATCAATCATTCTGAGCTTTGGATATCTCTATATCATATATATTATTAATGATATGGTCACCCAAAGTAAGTAATTATTAGTTCATAATTATTTCTACCTCGTTAGTGAAATCATTTACCCCTTACTGGAAAGGCCATTGTCCTAACACTCTTCTTCTTCTTCTTCCCCACCGTTATCCCTACATTAACGGGTCGGTTGCCTGATTCGCTATCCCCAATTCATTCGATCAAAAGCATCCTCTTCTACTAAACCTCTTTTCTCCATATCATCCTTCACCTTATATCACCATTTAATTCTCTTTTAATATTTTGATCTTCTCCCCTTTACAAGCTCCTCCCAAGCCCTCCTCACTCCCTCCCACCATCCATCCTCAACACGTGATCACACTATCTCAGTCTTGACACTCTTATCATCTCAGTAATCTTTACTATGCCTGCCATTCTTATTTCACTTTTGTCTAATCTTCCAAACAGTGGTATTCCTATTATCCACTTTAGTATTCTCATCACTGTTCTCTCTGTCCCAACCGCTATATGCTAAAGATATATATTTTGTCTCTTTAGAGTCTGATGACAAGGTGCTTATATGATTTAGTGATGAAGTTAGCCATTTCTGAATTTTTGTGCTGGAAGAATATCTTTTCTTTAAAAGTCATATGTGTTCTGCTATATATTGTTTCAGGTGTGTGTGTGTTTGCACGTGTGCACGTATATGTGCGTTCGTGTATATATAAAATAAGAGACAAGTAAAAAAAAACGGATAATAAAAGTGGACTTAATTGCAAGAGTAACCTCGAATTTGAGGAAATACTTGTCATATATAAATTGCAAATTATATTCCAGAGGGTAACACATTTAGGCTTTTGGATATTAGAGAAGATATTAGGCCTAGTCTGTAATTAAAAAAAGTTATTTGAGCGTAGCGAAAAATCTATTTTTGGGTGAGGTAGCCATGTCGTCCTGATTGAAGTTCCTTCAAAGGTAGCTTCCTAGGTATATTTGACTACAGCGATATATCCCAGAGAATTTACCAAAGGTATCCAGAATTCTAACTCCTGGAGCGACTATCCTTAAAATTTTACGAAGGGATATCACGTATATCAGAGGACGTATTCTTGACACGTCTCATGGCTATCTACACCTCAATAGAGCTTTCACTACGAGGGGAAAGAGAGGCAAGAATAGGGTGAGTCGTTCCAGAGACATGCTCTCGACGAGTCACTACTGCTCTGCAAATAGTGCGCCTGTCCGCCACCGCGAGGCACCACCATCATTCTTTACTTTGTAGGTGTTGCAGATACAGTACTATAGGGAGGGATTCATTATCTTTTTGTCCCAAAAGAGGGTGGGTCCATCAGGACGACATGGCTACCTCACCTAAAAATAGATTTTTCGCTACGCTCAAAATTGGTTTTTGGGCACAAGCCATGTCGTCATGATGGAAGTGTACCAGAGCATTAATGTATCTGTGGATTTCCAATAGTGCCGTTTATCTCGAGCTAAATCTTTCCTCTTTGGTCTTTAGACCTAGAGACACTTGATGTTACCATTATACATCAATCAGCTGATCATAAAATATGTCAGTGCTTCCTGCCCCCTACAGGGAAGAGTCTGGGTAGACTCGAGGAAAAAAACCCGAGGATTGTGAGTTCAGGGAACAATCTAGCAAACAGTTTGTATATTAGTGTCAACATATACGTAAAGCATAGTCTGTACTAGGATGGAATTGGCTTGGGCAGATTACTCTAGCTCCTGGGTCTGTGGTGAAGACACGGACATGTTTATATATGTGTAGGAACACTTTAAGCAGTAAAATGAACAGTCTAGTACAACAAGGTCTTACCTGTTTGCCTGGAACACCATGAATCTTAGTTCTGGTATTGACTTAATTATCAAAAGAGTCAAGGATGCTCTGACTTATGCATTTAAATAAATATTTAAATGAATATTTGAATAAATATTTGGGGTGAAAGAGACACAAATATTCGTTCTATTGTTTATTACAAAATAGAAATCATGGTTGTAAACAATTACAATGTATGTTGAATAATTCTACATACGAGCATAAACAGTAATAACAGGATAAAAAGGGGTTTGCCTGAAAAGGAAAACATTAGCCACTCAAGGGAAACATGCAGTTTCGTTATACAATCTGTTGTTACTAAAACACTATTGCTTATAAGAATGCCTGACACTTGTGTCAGTTTATTATGCTTAATGTCTGTCACCTGTGTAGGGACAACAGTCTATAGTGTTATCACTTAAACACAAAACTTAACACGATATGTCTTACGAGTCTATCGTGTACACTCTCCACTATAAGTCCCTAATAGTGCACTGTTTTTCGCAGTAATCAAGCAGCGGGTTTTATCACACTTCCCGCCGCCACCACATGAAACTTAATTTCTTGTAATTGCTTCGCGTAGTGCTTGAAGAAGACCCTCGAGGACTTCCATGCAGTATAAGCACAAAGACTTTCAAACGACATCGTTTGGAAGAAATTCAGAGACGAGGCAACCTTCCTCGGATCATGAACTGCTAGTGTACTGTCTGGATCCGCTTTGCAAATGAAGTAGGTGATTTTCGCCTTAATCTGTTTCAAGGATAACGTTGAACCGGAAGTCTCTCTCCTGAAATGCTGACCTCCCTTAAAGTCTGAAGTTCTACGAAGATAGACCTTTAGGCATTCCACTGGGCAGAGGGATGCTTCTTCCTTCAGAGGGCAGATTCTCCAGGGACCCCACTTTTTAGTGGGTAGCTCGTTCTTGGCGAGTAACGTCGGATCCGGAAAGAGGTTCAGATCTCCATTATCTGTGAGCTGAATGTGGCCATCATCCCTCGAGAGGGCCACTATTTCGCTAACTCTGGCTCCTGAGGCTAGTGCAAACAAGAACATCACCTTCTGAGTCAAGTCTTTCAGCGAGCAATCCTGGTTATTCAGGGTTGATGCTAAATGAAGAACTTTGTCCAAAGACCATGAAATGGGCTTAGGAGGAGCTGTGGGCCAAAGTTTTGCGCAGGCTTTAGGGATCTTGTTGAAGATTTCGTTGGAAAAGTCTACCTGGAAGGCATAAAGTATTGGTCTGGCCAGGGCGGATTTACATGTAGTAATCGTATTGGCTGCTAAACCTTGTTCATGAAGATGGATGAAGAAGGACAAACAGAAGTCCGTAGAAATCTCCTTAGGTTTCTTCGGCTTGACAATGGCAACCAATTTTTTCCAGGAAGACTCATATTGTCTTCTTGTTGACTTTGACTTGTATTCTTCTAGGAAGTTGATACTGTCCCTAGAAATCCCAAACCGTTTTCTTGACTGCTAAGGCGAGAAATTCATGAGATGAAGGTTCTGGGTTTTCACTGATGAAGCTGAGACAGTCAATTTCTGCACTTGCTAAGTCAGAACTGGGTCCGGCAACGGGATCAGTTTCAGACGTAGTTCCGTTACCAGAGGGAACCAAACGCTGTTGGGCCACTTGTGGGCCACTATTGCTGCCGTCCCCTGAAAGGATCTTAGCTTGTCGAAGACTTTCAGCAGAAGGTTGGTTGGAGTGAATAGGTAGATCTTGGACCATCTGTTCCAATATATGGACATTGCATCCATCGCTTCCGCTAGAGGATCCTCGTACGGGGCTACATACCGGGGTAGCTTCTTGTTGTCGCTCGTTGCGAAGAGGTCTATCTGCAGTCCCGTGACTTTGCGTAAGATGAAGGAGAACGATCTTGCGTCTAGGGACCATTCTGACTCTATCGGTTTGGTTCTGGATAGAGCGTCCGCTGTCACATTGCGGAACCCTTGAAGGTTTACTGCTGACAAGTGCCGTCTCTTCTTCTCCGCTAAGCGGAGGATGGCTAGTATCACTTGATTTATGTGAGGCGATCTCGAGCCCTGTCAATTTAGGCATCTCATAATGACTTTGCTGTCTAGAACCAGACGGATGTGGATTGAGCGGTGGAGTTTCAGTTTCTTTAGAGAAAGAAAAACTGCCATGGCTTCCAGGAAGTTTATGTGGAAGGTTTTGAAGAGGGGAGACCAGGTTCCTTGGACTTTCCAATGTTGAGTGTGACCTCCCCACCCTTCTTTCGAGGTATCCGTGTGAACGGTGACTGACGGTGGAGGTGGTTGTAAGGGAACCTTGTTCTTTAGGTTCTTGGCCTCCGACCATGGCTTGAGTAGGGATCGCAGACGATTTGGTGTCGGTCTTTTTAGATCTCTTCGAGCGTTTGATGCCTATTTTCTCCAGACTCCTGATGCATCTTTTAATTGTGCTCTCAATACTGGATCTGTCACTGAGGCGAACTGGAGAGACCCCAACACTCTCTCCTGTTGCCTTCTTGATATCCTTGCGGATCGAAGAAGGCTTCTGACAGATCCTGCTATCTCTTTCCTTTTTTGTGATGGAATGGAAAGGCAGTGCGACTGCAAGTTCCAGTGGACGCCCAGCCACTGAAACTTCTGAGCTGGAGACGGTCTGGATTTTTTCCGATTTATCTTGAATCCCAAGTGTTCCAGGAACTGGATCACTTCCATGGAGGCTTGCCTGCATTCTTCTTCGGATGCTGCCCACACCAGCCAGTCGTCCAGGTAGGCTACCACCTGGATTCCTTTTAGGCGTAGTTGATGAATGACTGCATTCGCAAGCTTGGTGAATACCCTTGGAGCTATGTTTAGTCCGAAGGGCATGGCTCTGAAGACGTACTGTCTTCTTTGTAGTTTGAATCCCAGGTAGGGGGAAACTTGACGGCTGATCGGGGACGTGCCAGTACGCATCCATCTTGTCTATGGATACTGTGTATGCCCGTTTGGGCAACAGGGTTCTGATGTGTTGAAGCATCAGCATTTTGAACTTGTAGTTCACTATGAACTTGTTGAGTGGTGATAAGTCCAGAATTACTCTGAGCTTTTCCGAGTACTTCTTCGGAACACAAAATAGCCTTTCTTGGAATCTGACGGACTTCGTCTTCCGTATAACTCTTTTGTTCAAGAGCTCCTGAACATATTCTTCCAATATGGGGGTTGAGTGTTGGAAGAATTGAGGGAAGGTTGGTAGAGTTGAGCTCCAACTCCACCCTAGTCAGTTCTTGATTAGGCTGTGGGCCCAGGGATCGAAGGTCCAACGATCCCGGAAGTAGAAGAGTCTCCCTCCTACCGGTAGCATCTCACTTTGAGTGCTGGGAGGAGGATTTACCTCCTTGGCCACGTCCACCCCTGTTGCCCCTACCTCTGCAGGGGCGTCTGGAGGAGCCTCGAAAGTATCCTCGAGACTTCGGCCGAAAGGTCGTAGATTGCCTTTCAAACACTGGGGTGAACACTGGTGACTGAGTCGCCAGGGTTTGGGGCACCAGTTGAAAGGTGGTGGGTGGTTGTGCCACCGTCTGGGGCACCGTGGCCACGGGATGCTGCTGTTGCTGCTTAGGCCGAGAGGACACTCTAGGTCGTTTTGATTTATTCTTCGGCTGGGGACCCTCGTCAGCTGAAGATTTCCTTTTGGTGGACAAGCCCCACTTGGAAAGCAGGTTCCTGTTTTCAGTGGCGGCTTTGTCCACGACCTCTTTGACTACTTCACTTGGGAAGAGGTCTTTTCCCCAGATGTAGGAAGCTATCAGCTTCCTAGGTTCGTGCCTCACTGCAGCCGAGGCGAACACAAACTCTCTACAAGCCCTTCTGGCTTTAATAAATTTGTACAGGTCTTTAGTCACCGTCACCAGCTGGGCTTGGCGAAGACCATGTACATGTCTGGTTTATCTGGGATGCTTGCCATTGTCTCCAGGCCAGTCTGTAGAGACAAGGAAGCGGCTAAGCACTCTTTTGTCTCCTGCTCTCTATGCAGGAGAAAGTCCGACAGCTTGGGGAGGTCTTCGCCGAACTGTCGTCCGGCAATATCTGCCTCCAGCTTCCCGACTGTGAAGGTGTTGTGGACATCCTTCCAGTCCGCATCGTCTGATGGGAAGGCTAGGGAGAAGGGTCTACAATCTTCCAGTGTAGGCCACGGTTTCCTGCCTCAATTGCCTTTTAAGGCTGCCTTGAGCACTTTATCCATAAAGGGAAAGGCACATTGAGGATCAGCAATGAAGGATGGGTGCTTCTTGCTGAGAGCCCGCACCTTAGAGCTAGGAAAGGCCCTCACCTTTAAAGTGGTGGTATATAAGGCCTGAGCCTTAGAGAGTTCAAGGACAATGATTTCCTTGGGCTCTGTCTCCTCTTTGGATGCTGGTTCCGTCCTGACACGGACGTAGTAGTCCGGGTAGGCCCCTTTGCTGGGCCAGAATTCAATATCCTCTACTGGGACAGTACCCAGTTTATCCGAGAGGAAGATCTTCCCGCCCGACATGGGCATGTGCTCTGCGTACCTCCAAGGGTTGACATCAGAGAAGGCAGGGAGATCCTTAATGTTTAGCTTCTTTGGAGCTAAACGTGCCGCAACCAGTTGATGAATTTCGGTCCGAAAAGAGGCCTCCTTCTCGGTCGATTTTTGTTGCATGTCTTGCACCATGGACAGCAACGAGTGCAAAGTACTCGTAATCGAATCCAGTTGGGGCGCAGTGGAGGAAGTAGAAGGCACCGGCCCATTCCCTGTGGCCGATGATACCGAAATCTGTGGTTCGGGTGGAACGTCATCCGCCTGATCCAACTCCTCCACTAGGAGATTGTTCTCAGTCTCCACTGAGACAACTGACATGTTGTCCTCAAGTTGGATGTTCTCCAAGGCATCCGAAACTTCAGATTCTACCGGAATCTGAACAAGGGGAATCTCAGTTTGAGCCTGGGGAATAACCACATCCGAAGATGCCCTAGAAAAAAGACACGCCCTCATCCTTTCGTTAGGAAGTATGGGCCAGAAGTATTCTTCTGGAAACCCCTTACTCATTTACGCAGCTTCTCCCTTGCTGCGTCCCTTGACTCAGTTGACTTTTGGTCATCATAAGACTCTGTTACTTGGTTAGTACAAACGGTACATACCTGCAGGTCCCAATACTTGAGAGCCCCCTTGGTGGACAGCGCAGCGAGCCTGGGCCCTACACATATCGTGGCCGCAGGAAGTTCTTACTGAGGACCCGGCAAAAACTATTCCTGCACTCGGATGCTCCTCCTGTAAAGAAAGGAAAAGTCTATTAGTATTCGGTGAAATTCTCAAATTTCAACATACATAATATGTTATATTAGCTTGGATAGGGTAAGCTATAAGTAGGAAAGACACCTACATGTGTTTCCTGTCCAGCCAATTGCTATGACCTCCTCCAATACTGAAAACAGAATTCTTAAGAATCTTTAGGGGAAGATGATATCTTATGATATAAGTGGATCTTAACACAATCTTCCAGTTTCAATAATGGGGATTAAGGAAAATAAGGGATCATAACATTAAAGGAAGAGAGATTCGCTCTCTTATATGTGATGGTCTCACAATAGGCTGCCCATGAAGCACCTTGTAGGTTGGAAAAACTTTGGGCTACAGCACTGACTGTTTGGTAACAAGTTGTCAAACTTTTCGGGCCTGCCGGAACCTGCCGGGCCTGCCGGCATCTGCCGGGCAGGCCGGCACATGCCGGCCCATTCCGGGCTATTGAAGGCAAGTATTGTCTTCATAACATGAGTGATAGTCCTCCGGGCTGCCGGCTGCTGGCGGCGGCGGCTCTGCCGGCCGTCAACAGCCCCGCGGGCTGCCAGTGGCGGCGGCACTGCCGGCCGGCAGTAGTATCCGCCGTCTGCCGGCAGTAGTATCCGCCGTCTGCCGGCCGGCAACTGCTCTGCCGGCTGCCGGCGGTCTCATGATCTGCGCACTGCCGGCCGGCCGTGGCTCTGCCGGCCGGCAGCCAAGGATCCTTCCATCAAGGATCGGCGGCTAAGGACCAGGATTGGGTGGCCAGCTGCCGGCCGGCTACTCAGCGTCCGGCAGTCGGTACACGAATGTCCAATATCTTTGGTCGAGTATGAAAGTATGAGAGAAAGAAAGGATGGAGGAAGGCAAGAGTTCAGCCTTGACGGCCTGCATCCAGAATGGGGGTTCAAGTTGAAGGGGGGAATTAAATTCGGGCTTCCACCCAACCATATCTCAGTCATGAGGGATAATGGAAGGCAGTCCAAGGGAGGACCGATGAACACTCTAAAGATTATGAGGATACCCGCCGGCAGCCGGCCTAGCCGGCGGCCGACGGGGACCCTCAGGCCAGTCCTACAAGAACCCTAGGGTCAATGTAGAATGACGGCCAGGAGGGTGTTGGATCATTCAACACGAAAGGGATAGCGGGGGAGCGGGTAGGTGTCCTATAGTTAAGGTAATGTCCGTAGGCACTGCCCAACTTAAAGGATTCTGTTCTCGTAAGTACCTCAGGTAGGGGAAGTTATTTCCCCAGGTTGGATTAGTCAAAGGAGAGGGTGTCCGTAGGACCCCAACTCGCAGGAGAGCAGAATCTCGTACCAGAGACCCTAGGCAATGAAGAAATCCTTTCTTCGATCTAGGGTCTACTACTACAGGACTGTCTGCTAGGCCAGGGAAGGGGAGAAATGTCATACAAAACCCCCAAGTATGGCCTAGGTAGGTCTAGCCTCCTGAAAGAGTAGCTTAACCTGACCTGGGAAATCATTTCACCAAGACAGGGAGATGCCTAACACAGACTAATACTCTGATGTCCCGTCCTAAACTCAAAACCGACTCAGTGGTTAGGAGAAAGAAAACGGAACGTCTCAGTAAAACTTTGCCAAAACTCTGTTCACAGCAAAGAAAACTGAGAATAGCCTAAGCTAATCAGAGGGAAGGGATTGCTCTTAAATCTCATAGGAGATTGGTATCGACTTAAAAGGTATAGGAGGGGTCAGTTTCCCCTTAAAAGGCAATACAAGAGCAATGGGGACATGTATGAAAGTATACTAAAGCCCTAGCCTAGTAGCCTAGGAGCATTGAAAATCGATCACCGAACTCTCTGTATACTATCTTGGAAGAGGAAGGCATAATTTAAGTAATATCATACAAATGTAAAATAATGACTGTACTTCAATACAAATTTACCAGGAAGGTTATATCATGCATGAAGTGTGAGGTGCCTAGGCTAGGAAGCCTAGCACTTGTGAGGCTCGTTCAGAATACCCTAATTCACGACAACAAAGACATGATATAAGAATCCCTAGCTAAATATCTAAATAGTTAAAGTTATTAAAGCGTATAAATGCCGGGAAAGGATCGTTCTGGCTAACTAAATGAACAAAAGAATGACCACGTCACTGACGCCATCCGGCTGGCAACAGATCTTGTTACGTTATTACGATCTCAATCGAAAAGTTAAACTGGCAAGAGCTTACATTTACACAAGATAAAGATATTACTTAACTTTCCAGAAGCTGATGAGGCTGGGGAAGACATCATAAACTCCAAAAAACTCCAAAATAGCGCGAGAGAACTGGGAAAAAAACCGGTCTATCGAAGCTACAAGTGAAAGAATGGCGGGGTGGCGCCTCGCGGTGGGAGACAGGCGCACTATTTGCAGAGCAGTAGTGACTTGTCGAGAGCGATGTCTCTGGAACGACTCACCCTATTCTTGCCTCTCTTTCCCCTCGTAGTAAAAGCTCTATTGGGAGCGTAGATAGCCATGAGAAGTGTCAAGAATAAGTTCTCTGATATTACGCGATATCCCTTCGTAGAATTTTAAGGGATATTCGCTCCAGGAGTTAGAATTCTGGATACCTTTGGTAAATTCTCTGGAATATATCACTGTAGTTAAATATACCTAGGAAGCTACCTGTGAAGGAACTTCCATCACGACGACATGGCCTGAGCCCAAAAAGATGATTTATTAGCCCAAAGATTTAGGCATATTCCTCCTTACTCAGATATTAATGAGTCTTCGAATAAAAGTTAGAAGTTTGAATTATTAAATTGATATCCTTTTTAATTCTACTATCTTCTATTTTCTTTCTTTTCAACATTATTACTGATATGTGTATTGCAATCAATCAACGAATAAATTTCTCGAGGTAATATTACATATATCATAATAAATTATATGAATATATATATATATATATATATATATATATATATATATATATATATATATATATAGTACTTCATTTGTTGATTTTGGCCTTCATTGTCAACGGCTGCTGTCCTCGGCAAACTTCTTACCTGTTAATCTTCAAAATACACTATTATGCTCTGTGGTTCTTGAATAATATTAGCAGATTGGCTGCTACATGAAAAATGTGTAGGCTGGTCCGACTACAGGTCCTTCTGCCATGTTTTTATATTCGCAACTCTCCCGTCTGCTTTTATGCTCTATATGGTCGCTTATGCTTCAGGGCAGTATATCATCGTGGATTTTGCTAAGCCTGTTATTATGTCTATATTTTTCAGTTTATAAAGGATGGTCAAGAAAACATTTTCCATGAATCAGCCAAATTAACTACAGTACCTGAACATAGAATGTATAGCAACAATAGAGTCATAATAGTAAATGGGAAATGTATTTATAACTAAATAATAACTGTACATGACGAGAAGAAGGAACTCAAATCATAAACTTTTAAACCCACTGCTTAGCCAGAAGTAATCAATATATATATATATATATATATATATATATATATATATATATATATATATATATATATATATATATATATATATATATATATATATATATATATATATATATATATTAAAATAAAAAGAAATTTCAGATAAAAATGAAAACATAAAAATCTCCATCACTGGAAATATGAATGACCCCAATTCGCATTAACCAGCAACAATAGTGTTCGAGTGTAAGTGTTGCATTAGGAAGCTGACCACCAGTATCCTATAGGATGCCATTTGGGTCCTTCAAAGACAAGCAATGAACGTCCTATGACAGGGAAACTAGTTGATTTAATGGGAGGAATTGTTGGTTGTTTTTCAAAAGAAGAGTTTGTAATAGTAGAGGTTTTTCATGTTTGTCCCAATTTAGATTTAAATGAAGATTGCTTAAGAGAGAGAGAGAGAGAGAGAGAGAGAGAGAGAGAGAGAGAGAGAGAGAGAGAGAGAGAGAGAGAGAGAGAGAGAGAGAGAGAGAGAATTCCAATATTAGTAGCAAAACATTCGAATCTTGTCTTTCCAAGCGATGGAAAAAACTTGTTGGAAAAAACAAAATAAGATAAACGTGGGACGATAGAAATGTTTTTATTCTAGGGAACCAGAAGAGAAGATTCCTTGTTACCTGTGGGGGAGAGAGAGAGAGAGAGAGAGAGAGAGAGAGAGAGAGAGAGAGCGAGAGGAGAGAGAGAGAGAGAGAGGAGAGAGAGAGAAACTTGTAATAAAACCATGATGATCTCTCTCTCTCTCTCTCTCTCTCTCTCTCTCTCTCTCTCTCTCTCTCTCTCTCTCTCTCTCATCCAAACATTTTAAAAGAGAAAACTAAAGAGAGATTGACACTCAAGCGAGCTTAATTCAATGTCCAATTACCCCGACTTCTTCTGCATCCAAAGATAACTTAAGTTTCTCTTGAAGATCCTGATCGGTTTCATTAATGTAAATTGTGAGCTAAGAAACCATCACTGTTAATGAAATACACGAGAATGTTAATAGATAGGATTATGTTTTAGAATACTGGATCTAATAATAATAATATAATAATAATAATAATAATAATAATAATAATAATAATAATAATAATAATAATAATAATAATAATAATAATAATAATAATGACATACAGTACAATATAACCTTGTTATGTTGAAGATAATTGTTGAATATTAGTATCGTAAAAAAGAAAAAAAGAAGAAACACGAATATTCACCCGATAGAAGGATCTCCTTCTCAGAAGCTTTGAGACTCAGATCCTTTTTAACTCAACTAAAATCCTTTATTAAATAAACCCTCCATCGTCAAAGTACACTTCTAACAACGGAGCCCATCCTTCCACTTCGGGATCAGTTTTTGGAAAATGAAGGACAATAAAGATCAAAGTTTCGGGTTAAACGAATCTTTATTCCCCCTAAAAGGTATCGGATTTCTTTATAGTCGATTCTCCTTTCTCTAACTTAGGCAATTGAATACTCTAATAGCTCCAGTGTGGCCATTGCAGGAGGTTAGGAGTTTTATGATGCTTGAATATATATTTACGACGATATCTTTTGAAACTAGTTGTATTTTGGGGAAGTAGAACAAAATAAACTGAAATGTTTTATAATTAAATTGTAGATGAATTTGTATATCCTTATCCTACTGAGAGAAGATAAATATTGCTCACAATATTTATTAATAATTTCAGGCTTTTCTTTCTTCATTTTCATTATATATAAAAGTGTGTGTTTTCTGTATCTAATGTTACATTATCAATATTAACATTATTATATATTTCCTATATATTCTCAACTGAATTCTGATTATAATCAAATACACTATAATATTAATATTGGAGAATTATAGAGATACTTAAAACCTCTTTGAAATGTTTGAAACATTTACTGACCCATCTGAAGCATTCAGATCTAAAATACTTCTCATCATCATTGACATATGAATTCTTCACTCAAAACTCTTTCCTTTTAGTCCTGGCTGTATCTAAACAATTCATATTTAATGTAATCTTTATTTATTCACGAGGAGGCAAGGTGTTTGTGTGCGTATGTGCATGTGTGTGTGCATATGTGTGTGTGTAGTGTACTATGACCTTTTGTCAGAAAAGAACTAAAATGAATGAAATGAATAACATCTGAAATATATTGAATAAGAAATGATAGGAGGAAAATGTATAAGAAATGAAGTTTGAGATTTGTATCCAACTATCTACTTATCTATTTATATATCTATCTATCGATCGATTTATCTATGTATCTAACTAATTATCTGTCTATTTATCTATCTATCTTATGATCTATCTATCTATCTATCTATC
>NC_090758.1:44283521-44285706 GCF_036898095.1 Palaemon carinicauda
CACATCTCCCTTACCCTTATATAGTAGTACAATACATGCACAAACCCAATCTACTGGTACCTTTGATAACATAAAACACATGTTAAACAATCTCACCAACCATTCAAGTACAGTCACACCCCCCTCTTTCAACATCTTAGTTTTCACACGATCCATACCAGGTGTTTTTCTTACTTTCGTTTAATCTAGTGCTCTCCTCACTTCCTCCCCTGTAATCTTTCTTATTCTCATCTCTCATCAGTGGCACCTCAACACCTGCAACAGCAATTATATCTGCCTCCCTATTATTCTCAAAATAAGTAAACTTTCAAAATATTCCACCCAACTTTTTCTTGCCTCCTCTCCTTTTAACAACCCTTCCATTTCCATCTTTCACTATCTCTTCAATTCTCTTTTAACATCTTAGTTTTCACACGATCCATACCAGGTGCTTTTCCTGCTTTAGTTTCATCTAGTGCTCTCCTCACTTCCTCTCCTGTAATCTCTCTTATTTTCATCTCCCATCAGTGGTGCCTCCACACCTACAACAGCAATTATATCTGCCTCCCTATTATTCTTAACATTAAGTAGACTTTCAAAATATTCCACCCAGCTTTTCCTTACCTCCTCTCCTTTTAACAACCTTCCATTTCCATCTTTCACTATCTCTTCAATTCTCGAACCAGCCTTCCTTACTCTCTTCGCTTATTTCCAAAACTACTTCTTATTCTCCTCATATGAACTACCCAGTCCCTGACCCTACCCCAGGTCAGCCACCCTCTTCACCTTAGTTACCTTGCGCTTTATTTCCACATTTTTCTCTGTATATTTTTCATACTTCTCTATACTATTACTCTGCAGCCATTCTTCAAATGCCCTCTTCTCTTCCACTTTTATCTTCACTCCTTCATTCCACTATTCACTACCCTTTCTCATGCTGCCTCCAACAAACTTCTTGACACACACATCACATGCAATCCCAACAAAATCTTCTTTCACTAACTTCCACTCCTCCTCTAAAGTACCAGTTTCTCTCTTTCACTCTGTCTTATGTCATTTTCAACCTTTCTTGATATTCACTTTTTACCTCCGGTTTTATTAACTCGTCAGCCCTCACTAGCTTACTTTAACATCCCCCACTCTATTCCCCTATTCTTTTGATACAATTAATTTTCCTTCCACCAAAAAATGATCAGACATACCGTTAGCCATACCCCTAAATATGTGCACGTCTTTCAATCTTCCAAACATTCTTTTAGTTATCAACACATAATCCATTAAAGCCCTATCTACCACTCTTCCATTTGCCACTCTTACCCATGTATACTTGTTTTTATCTATCTTTTTGAAATAGATAGAACTTATCACCATCTCTTGATCAACTCACATATCTACCAGTCTCTCACCACTCTCATTTTCACCTAGTACGCCATACTTCCCAATGACACCTTCTACCTATCCAGCGCCCACTCTAGCATTTAAGTCCCCCATGATAACTGCATAATTCCTTATACTCAGTCCTTCTACATACATAGTTAATTCCTTCCACAACTCTTTCCGTTCTTCTTCACTTTTCTCATAACCTGGCTCATATGCACTAACAAAAGCCAAACATTCCCTACCAACCTAACCCTTACCCACATTAACCTAGATGATATCTCCTTCCATTCCATTACTTCACCTGCCTTCCAATCACTCATTAATAAAGCCACACCATCTCTTGCTCTTCCCTTTTCAATCCAAGACACTCTACCAGTCACTTCACCAAACATCACTTCACCCTTCCCTTTTATCTTTGTCTCACAGAAAGCTAATATATCCATCCTTCTCTTCCTAAACATACTTCCAATCTTGCATCACTTACTCTCTATCGTTCTACATCCACGCACATTCAGACACCCCAAAACTCCAGCTCCACCTCTTTGATGTCTCACAGGAGTATATAAAACAGGAGAGGGGGTTCCGAGCCCACTTGTCCCATCCCTTTTAGTCGCCAACGACACGCAGGGATACGTTGGCACTATTCTAATTGTTGTTATGCCACCGCGGCCATATATATATGAATTTATAAATTTGTGTATGTTCTTATTGCAGAGACACTGAATAACTTATAGTTACTTTTTAAAAACTATTATGTCTGTAAATCAGTGTTTAGATTTAATTCTAAGAACTGAATAAACGTAATATAATTATTAGGAAGCAATGA
>NC_090758.1:44303229-44328229 GCF_036898095.1 Palaemon carinicauda
GTTCTTTGTATCCCCCCGATAGATGGCATTAGACTTCACTTTCAGACTTCATGACTAGTACAGTGGTAACGCAATCGCCTAGCAATTGCATGGCAGCAGATCGATCCCCGCCCAGGACCCTGAGTTTAAGCTGTTTACTGGGAAGGCCACTGCAGTGGGGGTGTTGGGCTTGCCCGGCTGACGTTCTGGTGAGCATCTATCCTGATGAAACTGGAACTGGAACCACACAACTTCAACTTTATAGACATGTGTGTATATGTGTGTATTTGTGTGTGCGTGTGCGTGTTGAATATATACTAATGTACATCCATTGAACTCATTCAAATAGAAAACATTCCTCCATATAACCCAACTAGAATTCTCCTATTATAGTACCATAACTCCGTCCCACATGAGTCAACAATGCCTTTTCAGAGACAACTTTCTTCCCTGTACAATATGACATTGGCCACTGTGCTTTCAGTGCTTGAAGGAACATCTTACTTAATCCTTTTAATGGCTGATAACAGCAACGGGAATCCTTCAACGCAGTTATGGCAGTGTTTACATACTATAGACGGGTTTCAGAGATTCCGATTTATTTTACGGATTTGTATTGTGGTAATGAATTCATATTTTAGTTATTTAAGTATTTATTTCATATAATTACTTATGATACTTGAATATCAAGAATTATTTAGGTTAATTCAAGTATTGTGAACTTAGAAAACAAAGTTAGATAAATTTATATTTTTATCTGCAGAATTTTATTCGTAAAAATGTATTGTCACCAATTAATATTAGAAAGAATAAAAAATTTTAGTGGCTTAATTAAAGCCATATAAATACTTATGAATAATACAAAATAAAAGTATTTAAACGTAGCTAAATGTTTACTCTACATAAGCACACTATACAAGGAAAAATAGACAATTGTGCTCATTGGTAAATTTTATTTTTAATTGACTATCTATTTTGGCCATCTATAAGAAGAAATATTCACTTAATCATTTGTAATATTATGGGGGTCATAGGAATTCTAAAGAACTAACAAATATGAAGCTTCTAGATATAAAAAAAATATTAATATTAACTGGTTTTCACAAATTGGTAAATATTTTACTTCCCGTTAATGTTGAAGTTGTTTGATTCTCATTTCAATATATACGTAAATATAGATACACACACACACACACACACACACATATATATATATATATATATATACAGTGATACCTCTGGATACAAAAGTTTCTGCTTACGAAAATTTCAGGATGCGAAAAAGCCCCAGTATACGAATAATATTTCAGGATACGAAAACCTTACGAGATCCCAACTCTTCGCCGAGAGTAATTTTAAAAATCGCGCACCGCCAGACTTTGAACTTGGGTAGACTCACTTACAGCCTCCCGCTCACCCATTGGTTATCTCCCTACTCAGACGCTAGCTGACGCCATAAGATCTTGCTTTCCTATTGGTCGGCAACTATCCCAGCTTGCTTACACACGGGCGTTCATCTCTCTCTCTCTCTTTTCGTTCTGACCGCGGTATCGTTAGCAGACATTGTGTGCTTTCGCTTGTTTGACGTAGTGTTAATATAGAGTACATTCGTACGCCACGTGTTATCGTTATCAAATATTCGTTACTGTGCACTGTACTGTATTAGTGTTTACTATACATAGTACTGTATGTAACGTACATAGTGTATTATATTACGTATTACCGTAGCCATGGGTCCCAAGAATGTTGCCGAAGAAAGAAGAAGAAGACGATGCTCTCGATGGAGACGAAACTTGAAATCGTAAAAAAGTACGAGTTTAAGTGCGATCGACAAGGAGTATGGCCGGAATCCATCTACGATAGGCACCATCCTGAAGCAGAAGGCGGCCATCAAAGCAGCGACGCCTTCTAAGGGCGTCACTATTTTCTCCAACAAGAGAACCCACGTGCATGACGAGATGGAGAGGCTACTTCTTGTGTGGATCAAGGACAAAGAGATCTCAGGAGACACCATCACTGAGAGTACAATTTGCCAGAAGGCCTCCGCCATTTTCGGTGATCTCGTGGGTTCTCAGGCCGAAGAAGGGGCAGGAGAAGGAACATCCCAGCAGGAACTCCCAGAGTTCAAGGTTTCTCGTTGGTGGTTTGAGAAATTCGAGAAAAGGACTGGCATTCATTCAGTGGTACGGCATGGGGAGGCAGCCATCTCGGACACGAAGGCCGCCGAAGCCTTTGTTAAAACGATCGACGAGTTGACTCTACAGGAAGGCTACAGTTCGCAGCAAGTTTTCAATTGCGACGAAACTGGACTTTTTTGGAAGAAAATGCCTCATCGGACGTTCATCACGGCGGAGGAGAAGAGGCTACCCGGACATAAGCCTATGAAGGACAGGTTTACCCTTGCTTTTTGTGCAAACGCCAGTGGGGACTGCAAGATAAAGCCCCTGCTGGTGTACCATTCAGAAAATCCCCGAGCCTTCAAAGCCCACAAAGTCATCAAGGAGAACCTTCCCGTGATGTGGAGGGCAAATGCTAAAGCCTGGGTAACGAGGCAACTTTTCATTGATTGGGTGAATGTCTGCTTCGGTCCGACTGTCCGAAAATATTTGGAAGAATAGCGCCTCCCTGTGAATTGTCTGCTGGTGTTGGACAATGCTCCAGCTCACCCTTCTGGCCTCGAGGAATATTTTCTGGCCGAGTATTCCTTCATAAAGGTCCTATATCTACCGCCTAACACCACCCCTCTCCTCCAGTCCATGGACCAGCAAGTTATTTCAAATTTCAAAAATTTGTACACGAAGCATCTCTTCCAGAGATGTTTCCAAGTCACAGAGAGTACAAACCTCACTCTGTGTGAATTCTGGAAAGATCACTTTAACATCATGATATGCCTCAAACTCATCGATCTCGCTTGGCAGGAAGTTTCAAGGCATACCCTGAACTCATCTTGGAGGAAGCTGTGGCCTGATGCTGTCTCTGCACGAGACTTCGAGGGGTTCGGGAAGCCTGGAGGCGAAGCCGAGATCGTTGACGATCCTGAACCAATTCAGCAGTCTGAGGTGGCTGACATCGTACATCTTGGTACGTCCATGGGGCTGGAAGTTAGCGCGGAGGATATAGATGAACTTATCGAGGAGCACCACGAGGAGTTGACGACAGACGACCTGAAGGAGTTGGAGAGGATGAAGGTGAGTGATGTTCAGGAGCAGTTCTCTAGCGGTGATGAGGAGGATGTTACACCTTTGAAAACGGCAGACATCAAGGAAATTATCGCATGTTTCCATAAAATGGAAGACTACGTCGAAAAGGAACATCCAGAAAAAGTTTATACCAACCGTGCGCTTCAACACTGCAATGACGTTTGCCTAACGCATTT
The DNA here is from genome assembly GCF_036898095.1 of Palaemon carinicauda. Lineage (NCBI taxonomy): Eukaryota > Metazoa > Arthropoda > Malacostraca > Decapoda > Palaemonidae > Palaemon > Palaemon carinicauda. The sequence continues at coordinate 44,306,585 of NC_090758.1, forward strand.
TAGAAATGTGTTGAAAAGTAGGCAGAAACAAGCTTCAATGGATAGTTTCTTGTTAAAGAGGCCAGCGGTATTAGTAGGCCAAGACGAAGGTGAAAGTGAAGAAAAGAAACAGAAAAGAGGAATGGATGAAGAATTAGAAGGTGAAAGTAAAGAAAAGATACAGAAAAAAGAAAGTGATGAAGAAGTAAAAGAGATTTAGAAAATATGAAAAATGTAAAGTTATAAAAAAGCAAAAAAAAATTCAATTTTAAGTTTTATGTTACCGTTAAGTGTTAAAGTAATTTTTTCTTTCATTTTATAGTTTTCCATACGTAATGTTAAGTGTTAATTATTTCTGCCATATTTTTATTTCATAAAGTTTAAGTGTTAATGTGTTAAGTGTGTAAATTACTGTACGTAGTCTGTCACTTGTTACGTTTTCTGCCTTATGCCATCCTCCTCTGCCGCGACTTCGCTATTGGACATCGTCTCAATCAAAAGGTAAGTTTCAACTTTTTTGTTACACTAATTAACTGTAACCTTTTTTTCAGAGTATCAATCCTTAATTTAGGTGTACGTACAGGTAACAATACACCTTCACTGATCCAAATGCTTTACATACAGTACCGTAACTTTTATACAGTAGTAAAGAAAACGGACTGTTTTCTTAGGGCTTGGGGGGGATAACTAGGCTATAACTACATAATTGAATAATCTCATAGTGGTTTCTGGAATGGATTAAGCTGTTTTTAACGGTTGGGTTAATTATTGAATGATAGAAATGGCTGCATTGCATGTTTATTACTACAGTTTAGCGTGTTTATGGAAGAAAAGGTGTCTTCTCGTAAGGCTTGGAACGGATTAGGCTATTTACATGTAAAACGCGACTCAGGATACGAAAAAATCAGGATACGAAACCGTATCCTGAACGGAATACTTTCGCATCCTGAGGCACCACTGTATATATATATATATATATATATATGTATATTCACACAACCGAGAATTGGACGTTTTTCCTTAAGACAAAGCTATTTCCCTAATAAGGTCATTTCAATGACCCGAGTGAAGTTAAGAAATGGTGAAAAGTTTTATAAAAAGACTCACAAGAAATTTAATGGACTTTTATTTTTAACCAAACGACACTTTTGCTGCATTGTTTACAGAAGTCCGGAATCTCTTTTACATAAGAAAAGGTACATTTCTATTCTGGGTGTACCAACCGTATGTCACACAATTGTACATAATTCCTTTTGTATATTATATGCTTGTATCTGCGCTCTTCCCTCGCACTAAAATGAACCTGAATGATCATGTCTCCGTTTTGCTCTGTAACATTGTCTGTCTCTCGAACAGGTCATGTCCTGTTTCCTTGAGGTTTTGTATATAAAGAAGAGTGTTCCTTAATAAACAACTCAGTTGATTGCATCATGCCTTTGAGTTCACAACCCTCACTCGGCACCGTCACATTGGTGACCCCGGAAGTCGTCTCGCTCCCACTGCCTTCCACCCACCACCTCCCTCGCCCCTCCATCGTTGGTACTATGACGGAGACGGACTCTCCAACGGCGTTTGGTCCTGCGGCCGACCCATTGAAACTTTCACCGTTCGCCACCGTAGAGGCGTTTGCTTGGTTTCAATGCGCAGAAGTCCACTTCCGTAGCAGGGGCGTGACTCGCTCAACCACCAAAGCGGATTATGTTCTCGCGGCGATACCCGAGGACACCTTCCCAGAAATATCCGACTGGCTTTGTGAACAAGGAGACACCCCAATAGCGTATGACGCCCTCAAAACATATCTTCTGCAGCAGTACTCGCCGTCGCCAGCCGCCCGTATAGCAAAGCTTTTTCAGCTCTCGCAACAACCGTTGGGGGACTAAAGGGCTTCGCTTGCCCTCAGGGAAATAACCAGTATCACTCCCCTTCAACCTGCCGCAGACGGCTCTCCTCGTGAGGTGAGCCTGATTCGTGGCCTTTGGATACGCCGTTTACCGGAACCTGTACGCGCTGCCATACCCGATGTCGATAGTTTACCCATCAAGGACTTGATGACCAAAGCCGACGCACTTATGGACAGCCACTTCAAGACCTCCATCAACGCCTCCACCCCTGACGACGAGGATGCCTATTCAACGTCAACCAAAGCTGACTTGAATGCCGTAGGACTTACACGCCTACCCCGTGATGTGCCGAAGCGGCGACAAAGCCGCCCACCACCCACCAATCGCTCGCGCCCCAACGAACGACTTCTACAGCCCCTTACTACCTCCCATCCGCCGCAGTTTTGCTACTACCACTTCAGATTCGGGGCAACCGCGAAGAAATGTGCCAAGGATTGTCAGTGGCCAAAAAACGTGTAAGAAGGCCATCGCTTGTGGCGGTGGCCTCCTATGTGTGATTTTTGGTAGACACGGGTGCTTGTCGTTCTCTTTTGACAAGGAAACTCTTCAAGGCACGACGTAGTCTGTCTACATCTGCCGACGTCCGCTTAGTAGCTGCCAACGGATCTGCGATACCCACCTACGGTTACGAGAACCTCACATTATCGTTCGGAAACGGTAAATTCAATTGGAAGTTTCTCGTTTCTGACGTCACAATGCCAATCCTCGGTGCGGATTTCATCTCTCATTTCCACCTTCTGGTCGATGTCGCCCACCGACGATTGGTCAACGCAGACCCGTACTTGTCAACACCTCTTCAACCCGCCCCTCTAACCATGCTCTCCACATTAACGCACCCACGGATGCCTACGCCCACCTCCTCACGTCGTACCCGGAAGTTTTCCGTCCAGAACTTCGCCAAACGCCCACGGTTCCTGCCAAGCACGGTATTTATCACCATATCAAGACGATGGGACCCCCAGTCTTCGCATAATTCAGACGTCTGGCACAGGAACGATTGGCAGCCGCCAAACAGACGTTCACCGAAATGGAGAAAATGGCCTCCAGCCCACGGTCGTCACCCTTGCACATCGTTCTGAAGAAAGACGGCTCCCTCCGTCCGTGCGGGGATTACAGGCGCCTGAACATGCAAACAGAACCGGATCACTACCCCCTCCCAAACATTGCCGACGTGACCTCCTACCTGCACAAAGCGAAGATTTTCTCGACCTCCTGAAGGGGTATTATCAGGTGCCTATGAACCCAGAAGACATCCCCAAGACCGCCATCACACTCCGTTTGGTACATACACCTTCAATTACTCCTGTTTTGGACTTCGTAATGCTGGGGCAACGTTTCAACGTCTCATGGATGGCATCTTAGGGGACCTCTCTTTCTGTGTATGTTATGTGGACGACATACTTGTGTTCTCCTCCTCAAAAGAGGAACACCTCCGTCACCTGCGCATCGTGCTCGACCGCCTGCAACACAACTTGTAATCCGGTACGACAAGTGTACCTTTGGCGCCAACGAAGTATCGTTCTTAGGGCACCGCATCACTCCTGAAGGTGTCCACCCCCTCCCTGAGAAGGTAGCAGCAGCCGTTCAGAACTTCCCCGTGCCCTCGACCGTCAAAGCTCTGCATGAATTCTTGGGCATGATCAACTATTATCACCGTTTTCTGCCAGCCATTGCCGCCACTCTTGCTCCCCTCTACGCCTCCCTTAAGGGCAAGCCGAAGGACCTGAAGTGGGGCCCCCTTCAAGAGGCAGCCTTCTGCAATGCAAAGAAGGCCCTATCAACTGCTGCGGCTCTCACTTTTCCTATCCCACACGCCCCTCTCCTTCTCTCCACCGATGCCAGCGTCGTCCCTATTGGTGCAGTACTCGAGCAGGTGGTCAAAGGCTCGTCCCTCCCATTGGCCTTCTTCAGCAGAAAACTGTCCAAGGCAGAATCGGGTTATTCTACCTTCGATCGAGAATTGCTGGCAGTGCACTTGGCTGTCCGTCACTTTCGCCATTTCTTAGAAGGTACGCCCTTCGTCATTCGCACAGACCACATGCCTCTGGTGCATGCCTTCACTCGACAGTCTGACGCCTGGTCCGCCCGTCAACGCCGACATCTCTCCGCCGTGGCTGAATACAATTGCACCCTCCAATACGTCCCTGGGAAAATGAATCCCGTTGCCAATGCCCTGTCAAGAAACACGTTGGCAGCCGTTCAACTGGGATTGGATTACAACGCCCTGGCTGAAGCCCAACGACAGGATCCAGAGTATCAAGCTTGTAGGACATCCTGCACGTCCCTCCTTTGGGAAGGCTTTCCCCTTGAAGACTCCAACACCACCCTCCTCTGTGACGTCAGTACTGGTAGAACGCGACCTAGGATTCCTGCTCCCATGCGCCGACAGGTGTTTGATTTCATTCACGGCCTTTCACATCCCTCGTGCCGTTCTACTGCACAGCTGCTGAAAGCAAAGTTCATTTGGCAGGGCATTTCTAAGGATGCTAAGGATTGGGTCCGCGCCTGTACTTCTTGCCAAACTTCCAAAGTACATCGACACACGGATTCAGGAGTGGGCACCTTTCCTCAACCTCAGCGTCGTTTCGCACACATTCACGTCGACGTTGTAGGCCCCCTACCCACATCACAAGGACATCGTTACCATGTTTACCGTCATCGACCGCTCCACTCGTTGGACTGAAGCCATTCCCATGGTAACTGCAACGTCCGCCTCATGTACATCTGCCTTACTCTCTGGATGGATTTCAAGATTCGGTATCCCTGAACATATTAATTCTGACAGGGGAACCACTTTCACCTCTCAATTGTGGACGTCATTAGCGAATCTCCTGGGCATCACCCTACATCAGACAACGGCCTACAACCCCGCTGCCAAGGGAATGGTTGAACGTTTTCATTGCACCCTCAAACCAGCTTTGATGTCCCGCTGCAAGGATTGCAACTGGTTTACTCAGCTTCCCTGGGTCCTCCTGGGACTAAGGACCATTCCTAAAGACGCCCTCGACGTCTCGGCAGCTGAAATGGTGTATGGCGACCAGTTGGTCGTCCCTGCCGAATTTTTTCCTTCTACAACCTCCTCCGACGATCTCCAGCGCATACGTTACGTCGTGGGAAAATTTACTCCGTGCCGCCAGACTTACAAGACCCAGCGAAGCATCACATACCAATGGACTTGCACTCTGCAACGCACGTCTTCCTGCGCAATGACACCAGCAAGCCACCACTAACGCCCCCTTACACGGGCCCTTTCCTTTTGATTCGACGCAGTCCGAAAGCATTCCTCCTAAACATTCGGGGCAAAGAAGACTGGGTCTCCATTGATCGTCTAAAACCTGCTTATCTTCTGCCAGATGACCCGCCTACAGTTCGCCTCTCTAGATCAGGGCGCCCTATTTAACATGTACAGTATGTCATTTTTAGGGGGGGAGCCATGTACCAACCGTATGTCACACAATTGTACATAATTCCTTTTGTATATATTATGCTTGTAACTGTGCTCTTCCCTCACACTAAAAAGAACCTGAATGATCATGTCTCCGTTTTGCTCTGTAACATTGTCTGTCTCTCGAACAGGTCATGTCCTGTTGTCTTGAGGTTTTGTATATAAAGAAGCGTGTTCCTTAATAAACAACTCAGTTGATTGCATCCTGCCTTTGAGTTCACAACCCTCACTCGGCACCGTCACATGGGATATGAGAGAGAGAGAGAGAGAGAGAGAGAGAGAGAGAGAGAGAGAGAGAGATGATAATAATAATAATAATAATAATAATAATAATAATAATAATAATATTCCCCCTAAAGTAACTATACGATTCTTAAGGGATATCAATAATTAATTTCTGTGTAGATCAACAGACATACTTGGGCCTAAATCCAATTACGTTTTTCCTATTAACAGAGAAATTGAGTAGAAAGATACATTTTGAAGGAAATGGAATGTTACCTTCTGACGAGACATATTGTAGGTATAAATGTATCTATATATATATATATATATATATATATATATATTGAGAGAGAGAGAGAGAGAGAAAAAAAAAAGTATTAACAATCCATGAAAATAATCTTAATCTCAAACTGCATTTCTCCTTTTAGTTAAAAAAGTTTGGAACTTGGCCATAAATTCAAAATTAATAACTTGCTCTAAATCGAGTTTGAGTAGATATTAGTCCGGACAAAGACACTCTCTCTCTCTCTCTCTCTCTCTCTCTCTCTCTCTCTCTCTCTCTGTATGAGAAGGGATGAACACAAAGCCTTCATAATATCAGGGAAAGTTAAACGCTTACTGAAATGAAGTTGCTTCATAGAGAGTTAAATGCCATTTACTTGAAGAGCGAGCGAAGGGCAGAAGGGAACTTTCATGAAAGGGTGAAGGGCATGTGAAGTTAAAGTGAAGGGTATATATATATATATATATATATATGTGTGTGTGTGTGTATATTTATGTATATGTAACTAAATACACACATATTTATATATATATATATATATATATATGTGTGTGTGTGTGTGTGTGTATACTGTATATATATATAGGCCTATATTTACATTGGTAGAGTATTTCAAACAGTTTAATTATTGAATTCATTTTGATAATGAATTTATTGAAATTAATATTTGACTCATGTTCTTGTGAATTTGAAAGCATGTTAAAAAAAAACGATCAATGCAGAATGTCTTGAAAATACAAATATTGTTCGATTTATTTCTGGGATATATATTTTTCATATTAAAGTAAGGATAGATATAGTTTTTCTGTTATGCAGATATTATTATACATTATTTTTGTCTAACTATTGGAACGAAGTAATGAAAATATCCAATATTATTCACAATCTTCTAAAACAGGTTAGTTAGAATAGAATTAATAGTCTGATAATAATATTTGATCTATATTTTTTAAAAATTTAACTTTTCAATTTTTTGTCGATAATGTCATCATTATTTTTTCAAAGTTATTCAATAAATCAGTCCCTCAAAATTCCTTGTTACATAAAAAATTTAAACACATTTTAGGAAAACTGAGGAAAAAAATGAATTCCAAATTGAATCTATTACTCTATGATGAGTATGAGAAATGTTTGCTTGTCAGTTTGTATGATTCTATTATTATTATTATTATTATCATCATTATCATTACTGGCTAAGTTACAACCCTAGTTGGAGAAGCAGGAAGCTATAAGCCCAGAGACTCCAACAAGGAAAATAGCCCAGTGAGGAAAGGAAACAAGGAAAAATCAAATATTCTAAGAACGGTAACTTTGAAATAAATATTTCCTAAATAAACTAGAAAAGCCTTAACAAAACTAGGGAAAGAGAAACAATATACGATATTGTTCCCGAGTGTACGCTCAAGCAATCGAACTATAACCCAAAACAGTGGAAAACCCTAGTACAGAGGCTATGGCACTACCTAAGACTAGAGAACAATGGTTTGATTTTGGATTGTCCTTCTCCTAGAAGAGCTGGTTACCATAGGTAAAGAGTCTCTTTTACCCTTACCAAGAGGAAAGTGGCCACTGAACTATTACTGTGCAATAACCCGTTGGGTAAAGAAGAATTGTTTGGCAATCTACATGTTATCAGGTGTACGAGGATAGAGGAGAATATGTAAAAAATAGGCCAGACTACTCGGTGTGTGTAGGCAAAGGGAAAATGAACCGTAAGCAGAGAGAAGGATCCAATGTAGTACTGTCTGGCCAGTCAAAAGACCCCATAACTCTCTAGCGGTAGTATCACAACAGGTGGCTGGTGCCCTGGCCATCCTACTACCATTCTTTATATTCAAGGAGATGACACAACAACAACAGCAAATGCAACCGTTTCTAGGCCAATTCAGGACAAAGTCCTCAGACATGTCCTCATTCATGTCTGTGATTTGGCCATTTCATCACCAGAATGGCCAGTGGGGATTGGTGGTAGGGGAGAGTTAATCCATATCACTTACAGCAAACCAACCTAGTATTTCGGCCCTGGCTAGTACATCTTTAGTGAGCATGGCATTTAACAAACCCTATCACCAGGTTAAGGTATCTACACTCAGAAAGGGAAGAAATGCCTGTCAATGAGGATGATTCTATTCTAGTTCTCAGAGGAATAGTGATCCGGTATTTAAAATGGGGTTACCATTGAGATGATAATAAATAAATAAATGATACCCTATGGAATAAGTAGATGGCTGAGTATTTAATCAACTAATACATTGAGCAAATTGATGAATAAATTAAGTAAATAAACCTAAATGAGTCTGACCTTTATGAGGGACGTAGATATTCAGGTAGAGACAATCCTCACTCTGTCTCTTCAACGCCGGCTGGTACTTTCTCAGACGGTCGTACCTGTCCTTCGTCATCCTAGTGATGGCCTCTGTCTCATTAGACAGATCTGGGAATCTCTGCGGACATGAAGGACCGAAGTGGGTGGCTTCATGAACGCCCACCCATTGCGATAGCGCCCGCGTCGGGCTGAAGCGGTTGGCTCCTATGGGCGGCGTGGCGTATGGGATACCCAGGTAAGTTGCTACCTGTAATTTGTCGTCAGTTACCTGCCGGTAGAAGCCACGGAGCTGTCCGTACTTGGTGGATATGGCGGGAGTCTTTGGAGGGCCTTGGCAAGAGGTCAGGTCACATAGAATGGCGAAGTTTATCAAGACGGTCAATGAAAAAACGTTGATTTGTTTACCTGGAGCAACGTTCCTGAGTTTCATTGTTCACTTGGTTCTAACACGAAGGACTCTAAGAGTCATAAACGTTTTCGAAGTTTCTCAATTATAAATGTTTACTCTCTTCTAGGTGTTTTAATCCTCAGCAATTTTATGAGATTAAATGATATATGACGGATTTTTTTTTAATTGACAATATCGAGTTCCCAGATATTTTTCTCTCTTTTAGGTATATTTGAGTGAAATATATTTTTTATTGATATTTATCAAAATCGTGGAAGGAAATTCCTTTTTCTCAATTCATCTGCATTAGTAAAAAGAAAAAAAAAACATTTATGAATTACAAACAGATCAATTCAGCCTCATAAATTCTCTTTTCTTGTTATGAATGGGAGTCAGTCTGCTTTTACAAACTCAGTTATGTCGAATGATGGCAATAGATTATCAATCTAAACTCTATCAAAAACTTTGTATACTAAAAACTAGTGAAAATATAGCTGAGGAAAATTGTACATATTTTTATTTGTGAGCATTTATTTTCCAATTCATTTCAATGAACTTGAATATATATATATATATATATATATATATATATATATATATATATATATATATATATATATATATATATATATATATGCGTGTGTGTGTTTCATATATGTTACTTTCCCAAAGAATCAACTTCGTCAATTATTTCCAACTTTTATTTAATCCAATCTCATATAACTATTTTCATGTAAATGTTAATTTTAATCAAATCATCAATACTCCACAATACTTACTTCTCTATAGTTAAAATCCATCATAGATTTTGTTTATTTTTCTATAATTTGAAAGTTTCTACTAAAATACCTTTATTCAAACAATATTTGTTCTGTATTTGTCACAAAATAAATTTCAAATGCTGTATTAAAATAGAAAATCCATAAAATAATTTAGTAGTGGCTATTAATTGGATTTGTAGATAATAAGAATTAAAATAATATCTGATTTATATTTTTTCAAGTCATTTCCAAATATATTCCATTTTAATTTAATGGGAGATAATTGACTTTTTTCCAACTATTTCCTTTTAATCAAATTCATACGAGTTCCATCATACGTTTCAAAATTAATCGCAAAAGTATAAACAGCAAAAACAATCTATCAAAAACTATTTCACTTTAATTCTTGAAATCCAACGTCACAATGACACCAAGTTCAAGACCGGACGAGATCTATAACCTATCTCGTTCACTGCCAACGCAACACTGACTGACACACGTGCCGTGACGTTCGTCTGTTGGGTTGGCTGAGTAACTGAGCAGAGGTTAAGTTGCGTCTAGTGGGCTTTCTTGATGTGGCATCGGTTGGGGATTTTTATTAAATACTATTTTCTTTATTCTACCTCAGAGTAATATCTCTCTCTCTCTCTCTCTCTCTCTCTCTCTCTCTCTCTCTCTCTCTCTCTCTCTCTCTCTCCGTCATCAATCTTCATTCGCTAAATTACAATTCTTCCAGTTTTGGCACTGACATGACCAAAGTTTAGTTTTAGGTATCAAACTCTTTCTGTAATTTTTTTTTGGTCTTAAAAGTTTTTATTTTTGTTTTGGAAAGCACAGAATTACAAACATACATAATATAAAAAGTTTACAAACATCTACATACGCAATAGACTCCCGTAGATATATATATATATATATATATATATGTATATATATATATATATATATATATACATACATATATATATATATATATATATATGTGTGTGTGTGTGTGTGTATGTGTTTGTGTATGTGTGTCTGTATTTGTGTATGTGTGTACGTTTGCATTTATATATATTGTATCCATATAAATTTCAGAGTTATAGTATTAAATAGCTACTTAGAAACATTAATATACATATATTTATTCGCATTTCTGATTATCCCTTAATGAATGTATATGTATGTACTGTATATTCCTAACACCCTTTTCCTATTTTACACCCAGTATGCATAGCGAACTACACCCCAAACTCACCTATTAAAACTACCTCTTTCCATTCGACCAAGACACAAACAATCGTAAACTCGACAAATTCTTACTAATACCTTTCCCCAGATATAGGGGAAAAGTATTGCTCTGCAAATTGCTCCTGTTCCGGGATATTGCTCTCTCGATATATTGCTCTCTTGGGCAATGTTGGAATACAATTTCCAGTCGTTGGCGGTTTGTTTCTGAAGGAGTTGGACGAATTGCTCCACAAAGTCTTTGTTCTTTACTGGCAACGGCAACCATTGAATAGAGAGAGAGAGAGAGAGAGAGAGAGAGAGAGAGAGAGAGAGAGAGAGAGAGAGATGTTTTAAGATACAATTACTCCAAGTGCAAAGCTGAAAAATTGTTGATATATCCTTAAATCTGAGAATCCAGTTGATTGGTAAAGAAAATTAATCGACTTATATAGTAAAAGAAATGTCTAAATTGACATTTAATATATTAAAGTAAAATCTCTCTTAGGAATTATTAATTGATAATTTCTTAGCTCCAAAGTACAAATTCCATTTAGGGCACCAGTCACCCGTTGAGATACTACCGCTAGAGAGTTATTGGGTCTTTTACAGTACTCATTGTAGAAGAAGAAAAAGAAGAAAAAGAATAAGAAGAAGAAGAAGAAGAAGAAGAAGAAGAAAGTCTACTTCCCCTTTTCTAAAACTCTTTCATTTCATCTATTCAATTTTCCATCAAAAATCCAAAAATTGATAGGGGAAATAAGCAACTTCTATTGAATTACCCTCTTTATTCAAAACTGTGTCAAGCTAAATTTGGAAAAGAAATCTCGGAAGGACTTTTACAGATTTTTTGCTAATGCTGTAACTTTTCGAAATGGTTTTTAAGATCAAACTTTGTAAGCAACGTAAAAAAATCACGATCTCTCTCTCTCTCTCTCTCTCTCTCTCTCTCTCTCTCTCTCTCTCTCTCTCTCTCTCACATAGGCACAAGGCAATTTCTGTAAACTTAATAAGTACTACAACTCGAGATTATAAGTCATGCTTAAAACACTTTGCAATGTTAAAACCAATAGACATTATTTTGCCTAATTTGGTAATCTACTTCTTGCTTGAAGACAGTAAAGTTTTCAGGATCGCTAAGAATTACTTGCAATATTTCCATCAAAATTTCAATTCTTTGTTATATAAAATATTTCTTACTTGATAGTAAACATCCTTCATTATGATTTTTAGAGCAAATTCTGAACGTGTTTTCCTTAACAGTTTTCTCTTAATGACATAGTTAATAATATTAAAATTATTTTGAGGTATTTTTTATAGTCCTTATCTTTCTGAATCATTCAACTATTAATGTTTTTGACTTTTTTTTTTTTTTTTTTGCAATTTACATTTTTGCAATATTGTGTTCACGCAAACGTTCAATTCCAGGGACTGGCTGACTCTGATTAATCACGGAAAACCCTTTTGTCACAACTGATGCAAAATAAGATAGAATAACAGAAATATATCGATTGAAAATTGCTCATCTGATTGGTCACAGTTTCTGCTCGATTTGTATTCCAGGAATGAAATCTTTTTCATCTCATTTCTACATAGATCTATTGCTCAATAAAAATACACACCTGAATCCTATTAGTAATAACCTTTAAAATATCTAGTTTTATTCAAAGCAGTGATTGGAAGTTTTTTTTTTTATGGCTTTGGAAACAGCCTTGTATTTCAGGCCTTTGATAGTTTGATGTCAATATTGTCTCTGGGACTTCAAAACAGATTACCTTTGATTGAAATTTTTGCTTACGAATTTTTATTATTTTTGATTGAATTTAGTGATTTTAATACCCAGTTCTTCTTTGTCTTCAAAAAAAAAATAATAATAAATAAAAATAAGATACATGAATTATTGAGATATTTTTATATATAAATAAATAAAAAGAATCTATGAGGCAAGAACACCATTAACTCTTATTAATCTTTATTTTAAGAACGTTTTATCAAAATATTATTAAATAATAGATATAATTTTGCTATTATCGATTATACACTACTACTACTACTACTACTACTACTACTATGTAATATTGAGTTATCATTTCCACTTCATCTGAACATATCTCTCTCTTTTTTTTATTTGGTTCGCAATATATCTAATAAACATAAAAATCTACTTTGGCAGTTTTTAATATTTATGATAAATTTTTTCTCTTAGCAATTGATGCTGAATCAAACTAAATGACTTTTCCTAGAGTTCAATCAAAATATATTTATTGCGGGTTTTATATTTTCCCTCTTTTTGGTCGATAAATTTCAGTACTTATTATTTCATATTTTTTGGAATATTTTGCCAGAGTATATCATAGACTCGGGTTGATAAACATATGATACATTTACTTATAATTATGAATATTTACACATTCAGTTAATTACTTGTTTAATTTATCAGTTACCTGTATTAACTCATGGACATCTTTAGATATCTAATCAAATGTAATGGTACATTTATTCGAAAAATTTAATCATGTTCAAAGACTTAAATGTTACAAATGTAAATGCAATCATCAAATGCATTGTAGTATTATATGGTTTCAATTAATGGATCATCATACCAAAGTTAAATTGATCAGAAGGATTAAAATCTTTTTAATCTCTGCATTTCTCATCAATTTAATGTGGTTAAATCAATCTGAATATTCATTTGGTCCTATGGTTTTCATAATTTACATTTCAAAATATTAATGTTCAAAATGATATTGTTATCCACTTTCAATCGCATCAACTTATTTTTACTTTTCAACTGCCTTCATTAAATATCTTTTAATTCTCAAAATCAATGTCAAAGTAATCATTTGTATACATTTAAAATCCATTCACTCTTTTACATTATCCATTTTATATATATATATATATATATATATATATATATATATAGATAGATAGATAGATAGATAGATATATATATATATATATATATATATATATATATATATATATATATATATACATACATATATATATATATATATATATATATATATATATATATATATATATATATATATATATATATATATATATGTGTGTGTGTGTGTGTGTGTGTGTGTGTATATATATATATATATATATATATATATATATATATAAATATATATATATATATATATATATATATATATATAATAATAATAACAATAATAATAATAATAATAATAATAAAACATACACGATTGATTAAAATATGTACTTAAGGGCTTCTATTTACCGATATTGAACCAAGGATCAGCTTTACTGACATGCACTAAGGAAATGATGAAAAGGTTTATTTATAAGTAATTTACACTGAGGAACGCCCTTATCAACAAACAAATTCGCCGGTAGGTGATGCAACACAAATAGTCAGATGTTGGCGAAGACACAGAAAAACGAAAATTCTCTTTTTCGTTATTCGATTTGTTTATGTTGATTACGCTGATGATAATAACATCAAATTACGTCATAGTCAAACACTCTTTGACATATATCTGTTACTCATTACGTGTTTTGAATATTTAATGAATAATGTTATTCTTCATCAAAGGAAATTCAATTTGGCAGCGCTGTCCCAAGCTCGTCCCTCCTACCTTAACTATGCTGATGGTTGTTACGTGGGTCCTTTGCCTAGGGTCCTGACTTATTATTCATGTGTACTGATGAAGAAATGAAAGTTAAATATTTACATAAGAAAATGCAGAATGCTTCTAATACTATATAAAATATTCACACGATTTTCTGATAAAAACATCCGTTTATAATAGGAAAACTATTGTTGGCCAATTTCCCAATTATCTTGCCTCTATCTTCCTAGAATATTTCTCTTTTTTTCACCCACGTGGTCGCAAATAATTGACTACATTAGTTGGACTAAGCTACCCCTGATGCCATCTATTGGCGGTATAGTGAAACTCGTTACAATTTACGAAAGGGGGTCACAGGTGGGGAGGGGGGCTGTCTGGGTTATTATGCCTTTCGAAATGTAATGATTTTGTTATTTTACGTTGTTATTACTAACAATACACTTTATACCCTGAAACCTATTGATTATATGTTGTTTTCATAAAAAAGTAATTAATATTAGATCGAATAACTGTATAACTACTTGATTTTCTCACTGATTTCAGTACATTTGGCATTCTTTTTGCAACCCCCTACCCAGTCCTGACGCCCAAAATGTAACTGAACAAATGATTGTTTGTTGAGGATTCATATGTCACATTTATAGTAAATTTTGCGTTTTCCTAAGGAGAATTTAGTTGTGCTTAGACTACAATGAAACGCAAGTTCACTTGTGATTGTTTTATATAAATAAATAATCCATCAAATTAAGTAATGAAAAGGATAATGAGGGGATGATGGGGGTAATTATCTATTTGCCAATATACTGCTAATGCCATCTTATGGTCATGAAAATAACCAAAGCTCTTTAATCCTTGTGTACTAGAATCTTCCATGACGTATTTTTTTTTTTTTTTTAGAAAATAATCTAAATTTAGTACTAAATTAGAAATGAATATATTTTATACTTGCTACTCATATTTTCATATAAATATCAATCCATCCCCATTTTTAATGGATAGATTCATTCACAGGAATAGAGTAAGGGAAATGTAATGTCATCTTTTGACAAGAGGTAGAAAGACTCTGTTCACAATCAGAGAAGCGTGTATTGACTAAAGCATAATTTCAAGATAAGTTACTTTCAATTAATGCTGTACATTATACTAATTATATGTAAAATACTGATAATATTCATTACTAAAATATATAAAGCAGATCCCAATATTATGCAGCCAAATAGTTGAAACTCAACCACCGAATAAAATCCTGAAGTTTAACCAGAATCTATTTATGTCAATATCAAAAACATTGTCAGCTATTTATAAGCACAATTATCATAAATATCAATGCTCTATCAAACGATGATTTTGACACACTAAAATTTTATTGTTTATATACCGCCTTGGGCTCTGATCCCGAGGTCGTTAAGAGAATCCAGACTTTAATATATTAATATATATGGCTTATTTGAAATATGAAAGAAACACGTTTAAATGTGCAAAAAAATTATCATTAATCGAATGCCTAGTCCCAAACCTACCAATTAGCTACGATGGTGAACATGGGTTGATTTCAATTCTAAGTACAGAAAACCTGAATTTGACAGGTATATGTATAGAAGAATTGTCATTGAATTTTATCTTTCTTCGTGGCGGAGTGGTATGGTCCCTGGCATACAGATATCCTGGACGAGGGTTCAAATCCCCGACGGTCCGATATCATAGTCTTTGTGCGGTTCCGCCTTGGGCTCTGATCCCGAGGTCGTTAAGAGAATCCAGACTTTAATATATTGATATATATGGCTTATTTGAAATATGAAAAAAAAAAACACGTTTCAATGTGCAAAAAAATTATCATTAATCGAATGCCAAGTCCCAAACCTACCAATTAGCTACGATGGTGAAGATGGGTTGATTTCAATTCTAAGTACAGAAAACCTGAATTTGACAGGTATATGTATAGAAGAATTGTCATTGACTTTTATCTTCGTGGCGGAGTGGTATGGTCACTGGCATACAGATATCCTGGACGAGGGTTCAAATCCCCGCCGGTCCGATATCATAGTCTTTGGACGGTTCCGCCTTCGGCTCTGATCCCGAGGTCATTAAGAGAATCCAGACTTTAATGTATTAATATATATGGCTTATTTGAAATATGAAAGAAACACGTTTAAATGTGCAAAAAAATTATCATTAATCGAATGCCAAGTCCCAAACCTACCAATTAGCTACGATGGTGAATGTGGTGAAATTTCACCGGTTTACCAAATCAGCCGGATGTACTGGGCGGATCTCAAGTCCTTGAAGAGGCAATACTCCCCAAAACCCTCCAGGAGATAACTAAAATACAGCTATAAAATTTACAATTTTATTACAAAAATAAACTCTAATACAAGACAAACATCCTTAAGCATTCACAAGAATTAACGAAAAAACAAGGCTGACTCTTTGTAATGTAACACGTGCTCTTCAAGCACAAGTCCACACCGGACTCATTAACACACTGAAAATAGTGCCAATCCGAATTCAATGCACAACGAATCACACACCAAATATCCCTATTCTTATTTAACTAAGGATTCAGATCCCCAATCACAAGGATCTCTACGTTAAACTGCGATATAAAAACTAAACGTCTTGCACACAAACTTATACTACAACCAACCTGGTACACGAGGTAGAGAGGAGAGAACAATTAAAATAATGACTTATCTTTAGGGGGGACGATGAAGCAAAGAGGTCGAGCGAGCCTCGGCAGCTCCAAAGAAAAGGAAAGTCATTGACACTAAACACATACAAAAGACATCTTCGTCATGTTGCCTCAATTTTACATTAGATTCATCATTGATATATCATAAACAGACATTTTCAACAACACTTGCTCCTTCCCCACCAGGTGGTTAAGATTTAGGTTCCAATAGTCACGTATTAAACCTCAAGTCTTTCGCCCGCGAGATCCCCCAGCCTTGCCCTCATTTGACGAAACGTTCATGAAGTCAAATGGCGGGACTTTCGAATGGCCAGTTCGAAAATTCCCGACATCCTCCACACTCGAAATAAGGTGCGCCAAAAACGTCAGTAAATCAGGCAAGACTGGACTCGGGGGTGGAGAAATCACTCCTTAACTCTGTTCGGCTCGTTGCGTAGCGCTCCGCAACGACTCTAACAGCATACACAATGTTCATAAACAACAATGTTACCATGGGGCAATTAGTTCACAGATATACAAAAAACAATAGAAATTTGTACCCAAATAGTAAATGTAATCATGAAAATGTAAAGGCAATTTAGGCAATGGGCCTAGAAATCAGTTATCATATTTATATACGAACAGAAGGAAAAAACGCATTCACATACAGAATATAATTATGAAAAATTGGAAACGCAATTAGGCAATGGGCCTAAAATATTCACTTTCAGCATATATATATATACAAGAGAAAAAATGTATTCATACACAGAATATAATCATGCATTTCCATCAGAAGGCAACCTGCCCTCTTATATCAATTAAATCACTTTTTACACTGCCACATGAGGGCTACCACCTTAGGGGAACAAGAGGGAGGGGCCTGGCTCTGTACAACGCTCGTTTTGTAAGTACGAGAGACTATCCCGTCCCCGTTCCCGACACCTACGCACTTCCAATCTCCGTGGATTCATGCCACTAACAAACGTTCTCACTTCACCCTCCCTACCTACCAGGGAGACACTCCCTCTCTCACTTACTGTTTTTCAGCTACATTTCATAGACTGTCACCCTTCAGCAGACGATCCATCATTTCTCGTTGCTTCGCAGCCGCCCTTCTCAATTGGCGTGCAGAACGTTTTTTAACGTTCGTGTGCTTCGATTCCTTTTCACCCTCACTGTTCGCACTGAACGTATTGTTCTCGTCATGAGTGTCACTGTCGAAGGTCTCTGTGGCCAGTTGTTGGGATGTTGCAGCCGGAGCCATTTCCTGGTTGTCCCCAGACGTCTCCACGATCCCTGGCATTCCGTCTGTCGAACTGTACACACCCTCTTTTTTATCGTCGTTTCCATCTCCATCATCCTCCACAGAGGGGGTAATATCCAGGGGAACCAGATGGCTAACAGCTCGCTGTGACTCGACTCCCTCAAACAACACTTTGGCCGAACGCACGACGCCGTCGTCGTCCGGATACGTTTCTACAACACGTCCAAGGGGCCATGTAGCTCTTCTTTGATGTTCTTGTCTTACCAACACGATGTCTCCAGGGTGCAGCTTGGAGGGTTCCCCGGACTGACAGTCGTGTCGGGCTCTCAGGGCACTCAGATATTCCTTTCTCCACCTCTCGCGGAACGCCTTCAAAGAGTCTGTTAGTTTCAAATAACGATCACGTAGCCTCCGGGAGGTGAAGGTCGTGTTGAGGTGCTCGTCCGGTAAGAGCGTTGGCATGAGGAGGACTGGGTGTCCTCTTAACAAATGGGAAGGGGTGAGGACTTCATCCTCGCATCCGTCGCTGCTGTACATAAGCGGGCGATTATTCACTACGGCTTCTGCTTCTTTCACCAGTGTCAATACGTGGGCGTTCGTTAGATACTTTTGGCCGAGGGCTATCTGGAGGGTTCGCTTCGTCACCCCTATCAGCCGCTCGAAGAATCCACCCTTCCAAGGTGCTCTGGGAGTCTGAAACCTCCATTGTATTCCCGTTCTCCTCAGGAACTGCTGGACTTCATCCTCTTCGTAGAGTCCCTGCAGGAGGTGGCTAGCGTTTTTGAACATCTGGTAATTATCAGAGGTGATGTATTGGGGGGCCCCATAAGTTGTGCAGAATCGCCTTAAAGCCAAGACGAATTCTTCTGCTTCCAAGGAGGGACAGAAGTCGAGATACACGGCCCTACTGGGCATGCACGTTACTATCAGGATGTACCCTGGCTGCTTTTCAGTTTGTATGGCTGCTCTGTGGTCCACTCCAACTGCTGTAAAGGGTTTCTCGAGGGTTGTTCTTTCCTTCGGTAGGGGGGGGGGTGGTGGTGGTGGCTGTTTCGACGAAGTCTGGAAGGCGCGCCAATACTCCATACATTCCTTTACCACCCGCTTGGCAATAGAACGCAGACCCGCCGCCCAACATTTCTGTCAAAAGATACCCATTAGAGTATTCACACCACAATGTAAATGCAAACGGTGTAAATATCTTAAATAAACCCTAACCAAACGCCCTTTGGCTGGCAAGAGAATTAACTGATTAATTTCTTCTAACTTGGACACTCGTCCTCTAGTACAAATGAGTCTATCTCTCATCACTAAATTCAACTGTCTTACTAAATTGACAACTTCACGAGGGGGTCTGACTCCGCCCTCCAAGTATGCATAAACTGAAGGCAAATAATGTTTCTGCTCTACCAGAACAACAATACTGAACGGATTCCGTTCTATTTTTGCAAACATTAAAATTAGTCTGACTACTCTCAACAAGAATTGGAACCCTACTTCCCTTTTCAGGATGTCCCAAGTCTCGCCTCAGGGGGTAGGACACATCTCCTCCCTCAGCTCTTGTACCGCCGCTACTACGTGAGTTTGATGTAGCGGATCTTCCTCCTTGCAAAGAACAGGCTTTCCCGTGGTCCTGAGGAATTCTGGACCGTTCCTCCACAGGGAGTTAACTTGCAATTGTCGAGTCGTTGCACCTCTGGATAGGATATCGGCAGGGTTCTGATGACTAGGGACATGGTTCAGACTGAAGCTAGAAACCTGCTGAATAAAAACAATCTCCGCCACTCTGATAGAAACAAACACATTTTTATGAGACTTGGCATCGGGAGATGCTACCCATGCCAACGTTACCTTGCTGTCAGTCCACATTACTATTTCTCGTGGCTCGATCAGTTCCTTGAGAGTTCTTGCTAATCTGCTGCCTAACAACAAGGCCAGCAGCTCTAGCTTGGGGATCGTCAGTTTGCTCATCCCTTTCGGAGTGATCCTCATCTTACTTGTAATCAGACTTACCTGATTGCAATCGTCCCTGGTATATGCCACTGCTCCATATGCCTTAATGCTGGCATCGGTGAACACATGTAGTTCTAAACCCTTTTTGCCTATCGATCTTTGAAAGGTGATGTCGCTCACCGCTTTCAAATAATTCAACAATTCACTTGCCTCTTTAGCCTTTGCTTCTCCTAACACGTCATCCCAACCTACATTATCCTCCCATAGTTGTTGGAGGAAAAGTTTTCCCTTTACAAATAATGGGCTTATCAAACCTATCGGATCGTAAATTGAGACTAACAGGGAAAGTACCCTACGCTTCGTAGGCACCCATCCCTCCCCCACCTCAGAGATCTTCTTACTTTCTTTCACACACAATCTGTCCACGTCCCGGGCCCATCGCAGCCCGAGCACGTTCACACTCACAGGCTCACTCCACTGTCTCTCGCTATCGAAGGCCAAGTGATTGCTTGCCCATCCCTCCAAGGGCATACCCACCCCTTTTTAAGATGTTATTAACAGACTCATGCTCTTGCCTCATATGTTCTAAATCCTCAAATGTGGCCAGATAGTTATTGACATAAAAAGATTTTACTAAATCTGGCCGGCCTTCCTCTTTAAAATGACAATTTGATATCTGTTGTAGTAAAAATTGACTAGCTGTGATGCCGAACACCACGACTCTAAAGGCGAAGGTAAGCGCTCGACCAGCTGCCTCGCGCCAAGGAAATCGTGTGTATTTGGCATCACGAGGATCTAAGAAAACACAATGGAATGCTTTACTTATGTCGGCTAACATGGCATATCGGTTCAACCTAAACCTTATGATTAAACTATATGCTACCTCTACCAGATTGGGCCCAGGTAAGAGACATTCCTTCAATGACTTACAACCCTTTGACTTTGCCGAGGCATTGAACACGATTCTAAGGGGGGTGGTACGGCTGTCTTTCCTGACTCCAAAGTGCGGCATGTAATAACCTTCCACTATGTGATCTTTCACCTCAGACATAAAACCTGCTTCGATATATTTGTCTATCACTCCCTGAAATTGTTGAAAATATTTCCTATCCTTTCTGAATTTGGTCTGCAACGACTCTAACTGCGCCACAGTGTTACGATAATTTGTTTCTGGCCTAGCATCCGACCCGAATGGTAGGCTAACCTGATATCCCTCAGGTTTCTTCACAACGCTTTGCGATACCTTTCGCATGGCCTCGGCCTTGCGAACAGTGTATTGCTCAGATGGGGCGATGCCAACACGGTCTAAACGCCACCACTCGTCTACATCACACAGATATGGCTCGTTCGTGATTCTGCACACTCTCAACGTTCTCACCTGCTCAATCCTCTCCCCTTGCAGTAGCCACTGCGGCACCTTCCCATATGGCGACATGCCATCATGCGTCAGGAAGAGATTGATCCCATCCACTCTCTCCACGCCTATTACAAAATAACTAAAGTAGTCACCCCCTACTAACACGTGGACATTCTTCAACACATCCGACTTGTTGGCTGGATCGGCTAACGTGACTCCCTTAGTCAACAGATGTTGTCTGACTTTACCATAACCAGCGTTATGTATCGGGACGT
>NC_090758.1:44333229-44355729 GCF_036898095.1 Palaemon carinicauda
TTATAAAGAAATATTTTCTTACATATTTTGAAGAGAGAGAGAGAGAGAGAGAGAGAGAGAGAGAGAGAGAGAGAGAGAGAGAGAGAGAGAGAGAGAGAGAGAGAGGTAAAATCTACACTCTATATATAAAATTAGACCCATAGTTCTTCTGAATATAAAGTCTGTAGGTATGTATAAATATATGTATGTAAGTAAGCATACATGTATATAATCATATATCTAAAACATATTCTATCTATATACAATACATACAAACTCATATTCATACTTTTTCCCTTTCAAACCTCAAAACTGATCTGAAAAAACACTCTCATAAAACGGATTTTGAGCGAAGCGAAAAATCTATTTTGGGGTGAGGTAGCCATGTCGTCCTGATGGAAGTTCCTTCTTAGTAGCTTCCTAAGTTATATTTGACTACAGTGATATATCCCAGAGAATTTTACTAAAGGTATCCAGAATTCTAACTCCTTCAGCAAATATCCCTTATAATTTTAAAAGGGATATCGCATAGTATCAGAGGACGTATTCTTGACACGTCTCATAGGTAACTACACATCTAATAGCATTACCGCTTCAAGAGGGGAAAGTGGCAAGAATTATAGGTGTGCCGTTATTAAGGCAACGCTCCTACTGTACTGCAATTGGGCGGCAAACCGACCCTGCGTGGCACCATCTAACTATTCTTTGTAGCTTTTATAGGTGATACAGATACAGTACATTAGGGAGGGATTCATTATCCTTTTGTCAAAAAGAGGGCCGGTCCATCAGGACTACATGGCTACCTCACCCAAAAATAGATTTTTCGCTTCGCTCAAAATCCATTTTTTGGGCTCAGGCCATGTCGTCCTGATGGAAGTATACCAGAGCATTAATGTATCTCTGGATTTTCAATAGTGCCGGTCATCTCAAGATAAATTTTCCTTGGTCATCTGGACCTGTAGACACTTGATGTTACCGTTATACATCATTCAGCTGATCATAGACTATGTCAGTGCCTCCTGCCCCCTACAGGGAAGAGACTGGGTAGACTCTAGGAAAAAACCCGAGTATTGTGAGTTCAAGGAACAATCTAGCAAACATGTTTGTATATTAGTGTTGTCATATACATAAAGCATAGTTTGTACTCTAAAGCATAGTTTGTACTCTAATTAGAATAGATCTGTGTATGTTACTGATACCTCCCGAGTCTGGATGGTAATAGAGACAGACAGGTTTATATTCGTGTAAGAAACCTTAAATCAGTGATATAGACAGTTTAGTACAATCAGTCATTATTAGTGACTGAGCCTAACAGCATAACAAATTATCTAAAAATGTTTGCTTGGAACAGTAATAACCTCAGTTCCATATTTTTCCTAAATTTAATAGGATAAAAGAAACGCTCTGATTTTTATTTAATTGCATAGGATATTTGGGGCGAAATGAGACGCAAAGATTGCCACTATTGTTTATTACAATAGGATATCGAAATCATGATTATAATCCTCAATTACATTTCACTCTGCACATATCTGCGTAAGAGCATAATTAGTAATAACAGAAATTTTAATAAAGTTTCATCTGAAAAGGAAACACAAGCCACTCTATAGGAAATATGGAATATTCCACTATGTAATCTGTTGTTACAAGGAACGCTATGCATATAAATATGCATGGCACATGTGTTAATCTATTATGCTTAGGTCACCTGAGTAATTAGAACAGTGTATAGTGTCATGAACTGGACACATCACTCAACATGATATACCGTAAGAGTCTATCATGTACACCCTTCACTAAAAAGTCCTAAATAGTGTACTGTTCTTCGCAGAAATCAAGCGGCAGGTTTTAGTACACTACCTGCCGCCACCACGTAATGTTTTATTTCATGTAGTTGTTTCGCATAGTGTTTGAAAAAGACTCTGGATGATTTCCATCCATATAAGCACGAAGGTTTTCAAACGACATGGTCTAAAAGAAATTCAGAGACGAGGCAACTTTTCTCGGATCATGACATGCGGGTGTACTGTCTGGATCTGCTCTACGAATAAAGTAGGTGATTTTCGCCCTTAGTTGTCTCAAGGATCATGTTGAACCTGATGTTTCTCCCCTGAAAAGCTGACCTCCCTTGAAGATAGACCTTTAGGCATTCCACTGGGCAGAGGGATGCTTCTTCCTTCAGAGGGCCGATTCTCCAGGGACCCCATCTTTTAGTGGGCAGCTCGTTCTTGGCGAGAAATGTCGGGTCCGGAAAGAGGTTCAGTTCTCCACAGTCTGTGAACTGAATGTGGCCATTATCCCTCGAGAGGGCCACTATTTCGCTAACTCTGGCTCCTGAGGCTAGTGCAAATAAGAATATCACCTTTTGAGTCAAGTCTTTCGAAGAGCAATCCTCATTGTTCAATGTTGATGCTAAGTGAAGAACCTTATCCAAGGACCATGAAATGGGCTTTGGAGGGGCTGCGGGCCGAAGTTTAGCGTAGGCTTTAGGAATCTTGTTAAAGATTTCGTTAGAGAAGTCTACCTGGAAGGCATAAAGCAATGGTCTTGTTAGGGCATATTTGCATGAAGCAATCGTATTGGCTGCTTGACCTTGTTCACGGAGATGGATGAAGAAGGATGAGCAAAAATGCATAGAAATCTCCTTTGGTTTCTTTGCCTTGACAAAGGCAACCCATTTTTTCCAGGAACACTCATATTGTCTACTTGTTGACTTTGACTTGTATTCTTCTAAGAAGTTAATACTGTCTCTTTAAATTCCGAATCTTTTCTTGACTGCTAAGGCGAGAAAATCATGAGATGAAGGTTCCGGGTTAGCTGTGATGAAGCTGAGACAGTCAATTTCTGTACTTGTTGAGTCAGAACTGGATCCGGCAACGGGATCAGCTTCAGGCGTAGTTCCATTATCAAGGGGAACCAAACGCTGTTGGGCCACAAGTGGGCCACTATCGCTACTGTTCCATGGAAAGATCTCAGTTTGTTGAGGACTTTCAGCAGAAGGTTGGTTGGAGGGAACAGGTATATCTTGGACCATCTGTTTCAATATATGGACATTGCATCCGTTACTTCCGCTAGAGGGTCCTCGTACGGGGCTACATACCGTTGTAGCTTCTTTTTGTCGCTCGTTGCGAAGAGGTCTATCTGCAGTCCTTGGACTTTGCGCAATATGAAGGAGAATGATCTTGCATATAGGGACCATTCTGACTCTATCGGGTTGACCCTGGATAGAGCGTCCGCCGTCACATTGCGGAACCCTTGAAGGTGGACTGCTGACAAGTTCCATCTCTTTTTCTCCGCTAGTCGGAGGATGGCCAACATCACTTGATTGATTTGAGGCGATCTCAAGCCCTGTCGATTTAGGCATCTCATTACGACCTCGCTGTCTAGAACATGGCGGGTGTGGATGGAGCAGCGAAGTTTCAGTTTCTTCAGTGAGAGGAAAACTGCCATGGCTTCCAGAAAATTGATGTGGAAGGTTCTGAAGAGGGAAGACCAGGTTCCTTGGACTTTCTGATTGTGAGAGTGGCCTCCCCATTCTTCTCTTGAGACGTCCATGTGAATGGTGACTGACGGTGGAGGCAGTTGTAAGGCTACCTTCTTCTTTAGGTACTTGGCCTCCGACCATGGCTTGAGTAGGGATCGCAGACGATTCGGTATCGGTCTTTTTAGGTCTCTTCGAGCTTTTGATGCGTATTTTCTCCAATCTCCTGATGCATCTTTTAATTGAGCTCTCAATACTGGGTCTGTCCCTGAAGCAAACTGGAGGGACCCCAACACTCTCCTGTTGCCTTCTTGAAATCCTGGCGGATTGATGGAGTCTCTTGACAGATCCCGCTATCTCTCTCCTCTTCTTTGATGGAATGGAGAGGCAGTGTGACTGTAAGTTCCAGTGGACACTCAGCCACTGGAACTTCTGAGCTGGAGATAGACGAGACTTTTCCAAGTTGATCTTGAATCCTAGGTGTTCCAGGAACTGGATCATTTCCTTGGAAAGGAACACGTACTGTCTTTTCTGTAATTTGAACCCTAGGTAGGGGGAAACTTGACAGTTGATTGGAACGTGCCAGTACGCATCCGCCATGTCTATGGAGACTGTATATGCCTGTTTGGGCAGAAGGGTCCTTATGTGATGAAGCATCAGCATTTTGAACTTGTAGTTCACTATGAACTTGTTGAGTGGTGATAGGTCCAGAATGATTCTGAGCTTTTCCGAGTCTTTCTTCGTAACACAAAATAGCCTTCCTTGGAATTTGATGGACTTCGCTTTCCTTATAACTCTCTTGTCCAAGAGTTCCTGATCATATTTTTCCAATATGGGGGTTGAGTGTTGGAAGAATTGAGGGAAGCTCGGTGGAGCTGCATTCCAACTCCACCCTAGTCCATTCTTTACTAGGCTGTGGGCCAGGGATCGAAGGTCCAGCGATCCCGGAAGAAGAGAAGTCTCCCTCCTACTGGTAGCATCTCACTTGGAGTGCTGATTGGAGGATTTGCCTCTTTTACTACGTCCACCCTTGTTGCCCCTGCCTCTGAAGGGGTGTCTAGAGGATCCTCGAAAAGAACCTCGAGACTTCAGCCTAAAGGTCGTTGATTGCCTTTCGAAAGCTTGGGTGAAAACAGGCGACTGAGTCACCACTGCTTGGGGCACCAGCTGAAAAGTGGTTGGTTGTGCCTCTCTTGGAAAGGAGATTTCTATTCTCCGTAGCGGCTTTGTCCACGACTTCTTTGACCACTTCGCTTGGGAAGAGGTCTTTTCCCCAGATATTGGAGACTATCAGCTTCCTTGGTTCGTGTCTCACCGCAGCCGAGGTGAACACGAACTCCCTACTAGCCCTACGGGCTTTGATGAAATTGTATAGGTCTTTGGTGACCGTTGCCAAATGAGCCTTGGCGAAGACCATGTACATGTCTGGGGTTTCAGAGATACTTGCCATTGTCTCTAAACCAGTTTACAGAGACATAGAGGCGGCAAGTTGTTCTTTTGTTTCCTGCTCCCTGCGCAGGTGAAAGTCCGACAGCTTTGGGAAGTCTTCATCGAACTTTCATCCGACAATGTCTGCCTCCAGCATCCAAATTGAGAAGGTGTTGTGAACATCCTTCCAGTCCGCATCACCTGATGGTAAGGAAGGGAAGAGGGTTTACACTCTTCGAGTGTAGGGCAAGGTTTCCCTGCTTCAACTGCCTTTAAGGCTGCCTTAAACCCTTTGTCCATAAAGGGGAAGGCACGGGACGGATCAGCAATGAAGGAAGGGTGCTTCTTGCTGAGAGCCGACACCTTGGAACTAGTGAAGGCCCTCTCCTTCAAGGTGTAGGTAAACAAGGACATAGCAGTCCGGATAGGCCCCTTTACTGGGCCAAAACTACACATCATCTACTGGTACAGAGCCTAGTTTCTCAGAGAGGAAGATCTTCCCCCTGACATCGGCATGTGCTCAGCATACCTCCAAGGATTGATGTCAGAAAAGGCGGGAAGATCTTTGATGCTTAGCTTCTTCGGGGCTAAACGCGTAGACACGAGCTGATGCATCTCGGTCAGTAGAGAAGCCTCCTTCTCGGACGGTTTCTTTTGCATGTCCTGGAACATGGACAAAAGAGAGTGCAATGTGTTGGTGATCGAGTCTAGCTGGGGGGCAGATACAAAGGTCGACGGGACCGGCCCGGCCACCATAGCAGATGAAACCGAAATCGATTCAGCTTTCTCTACGTCGCTCTCAGGAGGCACGACGGCTTCTTGCTCCAGATCTTCTACAAGGAGACTACGTTCAGTCTCCTCAGAGACAACCGACATGTTATCTTCTAATTGGATGTCCTTCAAGGCATCCGAAACATCAGATTCTACCAGAATCTGGACGAGGGGAATCTCAGGTTAAGCCTGGGGGAGAATCGCATCCGGAGATGCCCTAGGGAACAAACAAGTCCTCATCTTCTCATTAGGAAGATATGGGCCAGAGGTGTTCTTCTGAAAACCCCTGACCCATTTACGCAGCGTATCCCTTTGCTGCATCCCTTGACTCTGTAGACATTGGATCATCAAAAGCCTCCTTTACCAATTTGTCACAAGTGGTACATACCTCTGGGTCCCAATATTTAAGAGATCTTCTCTTAATCGCGCAGCGCGCATGGGTCCTGCACAAATCGTGTCCGCAGAAGTTCTTACTCCGGACCCTGCAGAAGTGGTTCCCACACTTGTTATGCTCCACCTATAAAGAAAGAGAGCATATAAGTATTTGGTGAAATTCTCTGATTTTATCATACATATTTATAGTATTATCTAGCTTAGGATAGAGTAAGCTAGAAACAAGGAAAGACACCCACATGTGCCTCCTGTCCAGCCCATCGCTATGACCTTTAATATTGAGCAGTAATTCTTAGAGAATTATATGGGAAGGTGATATCCTTAGATATAGAGCGTCTTCTTAACACTGTTATCCATGTTCAATATTAGGGATTTTTTAATAATAATGGCTGTCAACCATTAATAAGCAGAGAGAATCGCTCTCCAGGTGTGATGGTCTTACAATAGGCTGCCCATGAAGCACCTTGTAGGTTGGATGAACTTTTGTATAGGCTACAGTATGACTGCTGGCAACTTGCCGCCAGTATCGCAGTGCCTGCCGGCATACGCCGGCATTGCCCTGGGTTATTGAAGGTATATACTGCCTTCAGGATAATGGGGCGCAGGCTGCCGGCAGTTGCTCCGTTGCCAGCCGCCGAGGGATCCCTCTATCAAGATGGACCCGCTGACAGCCGGCGGAGAATGTCTTCAGACTATGAATTGCCGGCTGCCGGCAGACAACATAGTTGCCGGCGGCCGGTTAGGGTGTGCCTACTGCCGTTGGGTCGCCAATCAGCGGCGGCAGAGAAAACTAACGGCTGGCAGTCGTCTGACATGGCTGCCGGCAGCTACAAGCTGCCGGCATTCGGCCCAGGGTTAATGTAAGATAAAGGAAAAGTGAGGATGGAGGAAGGCAAAGAATCAGCCTTGCCGGCCTTCATCTGGAATGAGGGCTCATATGGAAGGGGGAATGTATTCGGGCTTCCATCCAACCATATCCCATCCATACTGGTAGTAGGGGCTATGGAAGGCAGTCCAAGGGAGGACTGAAGAACACTCTAAGAAAGATGAGGGTTCCTG
The DNA here is from genome assembly GCF_036898095.1 of Palaemon carinicauda. NCBI lineage: Eukaryota > Metazoa > Arthropoda > Malacostraca > Decapoda > Palaemonidae > Palaemon > Palaemon carinicauda. Next base: position 44,340,341 of record NC_090758.1, read on the forward strand.
GCGGCAGCCGGCTCATCCGGCGGCAGACAGGGAACCTCAGGCCAATTCTTCAGACTACCCATAGGGTCGAATGTTGAATGACGGCCAGGGTGTGTGATGGCTAGGCCAACACAAAAAGGACAGCAGGGGAGGAGTAAGGGTCCTATAGGTGAGGTAATACCCTTAGGCACTACCTAACCTGAGCAATTCTGATCCCATAGTAGACAACTTCATAGTTGGGGAATTCAATTCCCCAGGGTGGGTTAGTCTAAGCGAGAAGGCGGCACACAGGACGCAGTCTCAAAAGGGAACAGAATTTCGTACCAGAGATCTTAGGCAGTGGAAGAAATCAGTTCTTCGGCCTAAGATCTACCAGCACAGGACTGTCTGCTAGGCCATGGGAGGAGGAATTGTCATATAAAACCTCCAGGGTATGGTCTAGGGAGGTCTAGCCTCCTGTAAAGGCAACTTAACCTTACTTGGGAAATCATTTCACCAAGCGGCGGTTGCCAAACACAGACATTCTACTCTGATGTCCCGTTCTAAGCTCAAAACCGACTCAGTTGTTAAGAGAAAGAAACGGAACACCTCAGTAAAGATTTGCCAGAACTCAGTTCAAGGCAAAGCTAACCGAGGATAGCCTAGGCTAATCAGAGGGAGGAGGAATTGCTCTTAAATTTCACTAAGAGATTAGTATCGACTTAAAATGGATAGGAGGTGTCAGTCTCCCCTTAAAAGACAATACAGGAGCAATAGGGGACACGTATGAAAGTATACTACAGCCCCTAGGCTAGTAGCCTAGGCTCAGTGAGAATCGTTCACCGAGACTCTCTCGTATACTATCTTGGAAGAGGAAAATTTTTATGCAGTAATATCTTAATTGTATAAAATATTGCCTGAGCTTCAATAAAACTTTACCAGGAATGTATATCTTGCATTAATGACGTAGGTGCCTAGGCTAGGAAGCCTAGCACTCTGGGGTTCGGTATAATCTGCCAGCCCACAACAACATGGGCATAATATAATAATTCCTGGCTAAATTGCTAAATAGCTAAAGTTATTAAAGCGAATAATGCAGGGAAAGTCGTTCTGGCTAACTAATTGTACAGGAAAGAACAATCGCGTCCATGACGCCATCTGGCTGGCAACAGCTCTTGTTACGTTAATTGCGATCTCAATCGAAGAGCAAAATTGGCAAGAGCCTACATTTACACAATTCAAAGATATTACTTAACATTCCAGAAGCAGATGAGGCTGGTGAAGACATCATTGCAACGAAATAGGTCCAAAATAGCGAGAGATAACACGGGATAAACACCGATCAGCAAAGCTACAAGAGAAAGAATGGTTAGATGGCGCCACGCAGGGGCGGGTTGGTGCCCAATTGCAGTACAGTAGGAGCATTGCCTTAATAACGGCACACCTATAATTCTTGCCACTTTCCCCTATCGAAGCGTTAACGCTATTAGGGGTGTATTTAGCTTTGAGACGTGTCAAGAATACGGCCTCTGATACTATGCAATATCCCTTTTAAAATTATAAGGGATATTCGCTCCAGGAGTTAGAATTCTGGATACCTTTAGTAAAATTCTCTGGGATATATCACTGTGGTCAAATATAACCTAGGAAGCTACTAAGAAGGACCTTTGGCCTAAGCCCAAAAACAGGACATAGAAAATCTCCAATTTCTTTTCCATTTCTGTTTTGATAAAATCAACGTGTTTGCGGGAATGTGAAAAATGGTTTCTTCATTATGAATGAAGGATGAATGTGGATGAGGTTTTTGTTAATAACAGTACTATAGCTGTTTGGTGTTTATGAATTAAGGCTGAGATTATGGGAATAATTTTGATAAGTAGCATCACAGAAATATACTATTTTTTATTTCAAATATATGTATGTGTGTATTTATTTATATATATATATATATATATATATATATATATATATATATATATATATATATATATATATATATATATATATATATATATATATATATATATATATATATATATATATATATATACATATATATATATATATATATATATATATATATATATATATATATATATATATATATATATATATATATATATTTATGTGTTAATCTACACGTGTTTTTTTATCTAAATTTGGTATTGTTGTCAATAGATCTGAGAACAATCGAAATTTGATTTAGTGGCTTTCAATATGTTTGGTAGAAATATGAATATGTTTTTCAGTTTTCCAATATGTTTCATAAAAATCCAATGATTTGGGGGTTTTCAATAGGTTTGATGAAAATCAAAATCTTTATTGGCTGTTTTCCATGTGTGTTAAGAATATGAATTATTTTCGTGGTTAATAATACTGTATATCCGAAAAAAATCATACTTTTGCTTTGTGGTTTTCAATATGTTTGATAAAAGTTTTCTTCTGCCAACTGATTCACAATTAAAGTAAATAACAGTAAAAACTCCATAGGGGTTGAAAGAACTGGGATACATTTACTTTTATAATAGATATTATTTTTACAACTGGTATCTATAAAAGAGGATTGTCTTCAAAGCCTTTCTTAATTCCTGGACAATCGTTTGGATCAGCCAATTAAATGAAATTTTAATTTATTTAAAAAAAGCCATTAGTATCAATTTATTTTCACAAATTGAAATGCAATTATCAATAGAATTCCAATATTTTATGCTTTCAGGCAATGGATTGCCATTGCGAAATTGAGCCAATGTTCATTATCTGATGTCAAATTGGTGAGTTGGATTAAAATCATTTTAGTCTCATCAATTCTCAATAACAAATTGTAATAAAATCATTATATACACATGTCTGAGTCTTCACTATGCCATTTTGTTATCACAAATAACGTGTTAGAATAATTTGTCAACAAAAATGTAGTCATACATTTTCATTCAATAAACTTTTCTCACTTTTTGACATTTAATAGCGATCTTTATCGATCAAAGTTTGTTTCAAAATAATTATTTGAATACATTTGCATCCATCCTGAGAGTTTGCATTTCAGAATAAAAAACAATTAATTTACCATATACTGAGCCAAGAAAAAGCTTTACTGACATGCATATATTCACTAAGGTTTATTTTATAAGAAATTTCAACTCTTGATCGCCCTTATCAACAACACAAATTCGCAGGTACATGACGCTGCACAGTCAGTCAGACGTTGATGAAGACAGATATATGACAATTTTCTTTTTCGTTATTTGTTTTGTTTATGTTGATTACGATGATGAAAATAACATCATATTACAACATAGTCATAAACCATTTTTCATATACCTAATAATTCATTAAGGGGTTTTATTTTGTAATGTATATTGTGATTCTCCACACAAGGAAATATCATATGGCAGCGCTTTCCCAAACTCGTCCCGCCCACCTTAACTATGCTGATGATTGTTACCCGAGTAATCTGTACAGGGTTATGACTTTTTATTCATATGATCTAATGAATAGATTAAATCTCAAATAGTTTTATAAGTAAACTTGTTGCTACGGGTAGTTTATGAGAAACTCGCCTGATTTTCTTATAAAAATATCCATTTATAATAAGGAAACTATAGTTGAACAATTTATACATTCTCTAGCCTTTACATTCTTAACACACCTTTCTTTTTTGGACCCACGTGGTTATAAAATAAATGACTATATTAGTTTGGTTAAGGAACAGTACTTGCCAATAACCTTTGGGCAAATGAAGCTTGGAGATAAATTTAGCATTCCCGATCCTATCTAAACAATCGTCGTTCGTGGGAAGTGAAAAATGACTTTGCTTAGTAACAGTTTACTTTTCGGAAATCAATGCACAACCTATCTGATCCATCTTCCTTTTTCACTCCTTTTTTCTTCTTTTAAACTAGAGGTAAATAGCTTGAAATTCTTAAGCATATCAGTTTTTCTCAAAACTAATTTCGGAAATCTGATCCATCTTCCTATTTTACCAGCCACACTTTGAGATACTACCGCTAGACAGTTATGGGGTACTTTGACTGGCCAGACAGTACTGCATTGGATCCTTCTCTCTAGTCACGGTTCACTTTCCTTTTGCCTACACATACACCGAATAGATTGGCCTATTCTTTACAGATTCTCTTCTGTCCTCTTACACCTGACAACACTGAGATTACCAAACAATTCTTCTTCACCCAAGGGGTTAACTACTGCACTGTAATTGTTCAGTGGCTACTTTCCTCTTGGTAAGGGTAGAAGAGACTCTTTAGCTATGGTGAGCCGCTCTTCTAGGAGAAGGACACTCCAAAATCAAACCTTTGTTCTCTAGTCTCGGGTAGTGCCATAGCCTCTGTGCCATGGTCTTTCATTGTCTTGTGTTAGAGTTCTTTTCCTTGAGGGTACACTCGGGCACACTATTTTATCTCGTTTCTCTTTCTTTTGTTTTATCCAAGTTTTCATAGTTTATATAGGAAATATTTATTTAAATGTCATTGTTACTAAAATATATTATTTTTCCTTGTTTCCTTTCCTCACTGGGCTATTTTCCTTGTTGGGGCCCCTGGGCTTATAGCATCTTGTTTTTCCAACCAGGGTTGTAGCCTAGCAAGTAATAATAATAATAATAATAATAATAATAATAATAATAATAACTATCGGAGAACAGCATTTACTCTTGCTAGGAACGATCAAATCATTATCTAACATTTACTTAATTTCTTTTCGTACTAAATTTGCCTTCTCTGGACTCATATGATACGAACTTTGCCTAATGGGTTTAGTTTCCTGTAACTCGGAATCATGATCTAAAAGATAAGTTAAACCTAATTTATCACTAACAGTTTTTGGATAATTTAGAAAAACATCATATAATTCACTCTGTTTTTTTTTCTTCTAAACAAGAAGTAAATTACTTGAAATTCTTAAGCATATCAGAGTTTATCTCAAAACTAATTTCTCGCTGTGACACAGTTATTACTGATACTTGGCGTTCGTTGTATTTCTTTAGCAAGTTTATGTTCAGCCACTTAGCTCTACGTCTACTCATATCAATTAAGGGATTCAAATTGCCCCTTTTTTCCTAAAATAGGAAAAGGACCTTCAAACTTATAAAATAATGAGGGATCTTCTTTCTGAATTATTATTAAGACTTTATCTCTCCTTTGCATTAAGATCTTATCTTCTTTTAGTTTCTATTGCTAATTTCCAAGCTTTCCTTAAATTCCCCTTGTAATTCTCTAAATTCTGAATGTAATCTTCTCTACTCTCTTTGCTAACTGACTTGTGGCGAACATAACGACACAAAATTTCGTCTATTAAACAAAAGGTTTCCTTACAAACATTATCGGGATCATCATCCAACTCACTTTCTGAAATTCGAGACAGTGTCTCATCCTCTCTCTGTAACTTAATTAGCTCATCTCTGTTCAAAATGTAAGTGCCTGAACCATTACAATAACTATGTCTACGTCACTACTTTCGACAGCTACATCATTAACTTGGCTAATACTGTCAACACCGATGGAGTCAGTGTTCTCAGCCCCATAATTGCTAAGATCAACCTCACTGCCTCCCTCACACACTTTCGAATCCTCGAATAAATTATGACTGTAATCCATATCTGTATCTAAACCTGACCTAGTTACTACCATTTCAGGCACTGGAACCTCACTTAAATCTTGAATCCACTACATCGACTATGTCTACGTCACTACCTTCGACAGCTACATCATTAACTGATATATAGTTATTGCAAGAGCTGTCTGTGTTCAATGATATGGTGAACGTTTACAAAACCGTTTTAGTGTTTGAGAGTGATTTCCAAACTGTTAAGATGTTGGAGTTTTTGTTTTAGTTTTTGTTATGGTTGTTGTTGTTGTTGTTGTTGTTGTTGTTGTTTTTTGTTCTTCTTCTTCTTTTCAAGTCAGAAGTGTTTTCAATGTTTTTAGAAATGGTGGTCAAGAGCCAACTCTCAGTGTAAACAGGGGTCTTCCCGTTGTCAGCCAGTCATGTGAAGAAGATTTTATATTTATAAGTAATCATCATATTTGAGCTATTAGTAAATTATCGACGAAAAGTACTTTGAGTTTTCTATTTTTAATATACAGTACATCAATATATTTATTTATATCACAATAAGGGGTGAAAGATTTTTGGGTCTTTGCATCCACTAATCCAGGCATGGGCCACCTGCAGCCCACAAGCCCAAAGTGTTGTTGTGCAGACCCTGAGACTTTCCAGGTTACTAGAATGTTTTCAATTGTATTTATTCCTACCAGTAATCATCATTACCATAATTAGGAAAGAGATGTGTCGGTATTATTACCAATTGTAATTCAGCAATACGGACAGGGATTTGCTTCTTTGAAACCTGTAGACCGTATTGCTTTTGTTGTTGTTGCTGCTGTTGTTGTTGTTGTTGTTGCATATTGCCTTGCACTTTGTGAGGTGTCGTAATGAGCCAAAGTGCTAAATTTCTCAAGAACCTAGAATCCTTTTGACTTTCAGATAGACCTTGAGTCATGTGGATCGACTTTGGGACTAAGGAGGCAGTTTTGTATTGTGAAAAATTTGTCGTGCTTTACATGTATTGATTTATCAAAAGAAATGAAGAAAAAAAGAAAAAAAATCAAAACTATTTAAATTGAGGTCATGGGCTAAAAGTCGAATTATAGAGATATAGCAAATACACGAATCATAAATTTAGAGATTCAATCTGGAAATTTATTAGTTTAGATCAGAAATGTATTCCTCAGAGAAGAGAATCTGATCTACTTACTTAGGTTGTTTTGTGTTTCAAATATTCAATAATTTTATTCAACTCCAATTGGAAATATTTTGAGAGAGAGAGAGAGAGAGAGAGAGAGAGAGAGAGAGAGAGAGAGAGAGAGAGAGAGAGAGAGAGAGAGAGAGAGAGAGAAAGAGAGAGAGAGAGAGAGAATTTGCACCTTTCTTTACTGAGGCAAAAAAATTATGTGTGACTTCTCAATCAGCAAACACATCTAAACGGTCAACATCACGTGACCATCACATTGGGACATCGTCCGTTGCAATAACGTTTCATTTATCTGTGAAATCAACTCAGATCTGTTGAGGAGAAATAACAAGGAAACAACAAAGACAATAAATTACCCTTACCACCTATATACTGCTTTTAAGTAATGTCCTTATGATAATAATAGAAGGTCTATATTAAACTCAGTTATTATTAAGGATAAATTTATTGTATCAAAAAGAGTATATTATCAGTAAAATCTATATCTCTAAGCTAAAATTAATATTAAGCTACGTAATCAGGTGCAGAGCATTAATTGTTCTATTAATACAAAGAAAAATACAATCCAGGTTGTTTATATGAATATAAATCAACAAAATAATATTCCCAGATAGCATGGAATATATATTAAAACCAATGCATATCATGGTCACTTGTATGAATTAAGTAACCATCGGAATTCAAATATTGGTATAGATAGTATATTAGATTATATGTTAACAAAAGTATTCAAGAAGGTTACGAAATATATAGTCTATATACCTAAATAGTACAGTCTAAGTAGGCTGTAAACCGACATTCAGAACTGTATAAAGAAAATAGTACATTAATTGGACAGTGATATCATTATGTGTTAAAGAAAAATACTATTTTGTTGAAGGACATAACTATAATATATGACATACAAATACATTTCATGAGGGGCATAAATATATATAAAAACAAAAATATATAATTCCTAATAAGCCATAAATATAGAACAGAAAGAAATTCTGACAAAAAAGCAAAACGGTAAAGGACAATGTTCTGGTTTTCTGGTAGTAGTGCAAAAATATATATTTTTTTAATCTATAATAATTTTCAGATTAATAAATTTCACTTGGTGAAAGAGAAGAAGCAAATCACTGATACTTTGGATTAAGATAGAACCCACAATGACCACTGCGAGTAGTATTGTTCGTGGAATAAGGGTCATGTGGCATAGATAGAGCTGGAAGGTTGAGGAGACCAGTGGGCAGGTGGAGATCCTCATACAGCAGGAGCTTCCTGGGGCACTGTAAACCTTGGCATTTTTTGCCTTTATTTCAACTGCAGCCAGTTATCAGGATCTGAAATTGTACTGTTGTACAGTTTTCTCTCTTTGGATCAGATTCTTGAAGGAAGAAACATATGTTATGATGAGAAGGTTGATTTTTGAGAATGAATCAAAGCTTATGGAATTTAGGAAGGTTTTTATAAGGGTTCTAAGAGATGTTTAACAAATATGTTTACCATGAAAAGAGGAGGGCACATCTTTGGATGATGGACTGGATGTAGGGACGAGCAGTTAATAATGTGCCATGTGGAAATGAAATCACTAAGACGACTCTATGGAGTGATACATGATAGAACGGGAACTTTTGTTGAAAGTGTGCGTGTACAAGTGGAGGGAAAAAGAGACTGGAAAAGGTGGTGAAATGTACAGTGATGTGACAGTTTAGTACCAAAGTGCATTTTCTTTATTCCTTAGAATTAAATGATAATATTTAAAAAATGGTAAAATAACTAAGTTCACTGTTCATCGTGTACTTTGGGCTACCATCTCCATGAGGGGTATGCTTCAAGGGTTCACTTATTTTATATTCCACTTTAGGAAGAAAAAGTTAAATACATGAATGTTAGATACAAGATTAATTTACAGTTTTGTCAACCACATCAATATATTTCTCATAAAGGCTATTATTGCAAGTTAATGTTGAAAATAATCAATTCTGTACACTCACTGAGGGCAAATTTGCAGTTACGAAGATCAGTTTTATATCTTTACACATTAACTCATTTTATCATGGAATGAGTGTATGTGCAGTGAATGAAATAAACATAGTAGGTATTACATTTCAGGGAAAAAAATACTTGTTTACTTATCAGAATCTTGAGCAGCAACAGAGACATATATTGATGCAGCTACAGATTGGGTTATGACATTCACACCCATCACAGATCTAATTGATTTGGGGCTACAGTTCAGGTGATACTTAAAACAATGGGGGTGTCACCAAATGAGACATTACTACTCTTGATGTGATTCAGCTGCTTTGCTGATTTGATATCTGAGGACTTGGCTGTGCCACACTGTATGAGGAGGTACAGGCTGTTACTACTTACAGAGAGAGAGAATGTTTCAATCAAAGCCAAAAGCTTAATTAAAGAAAAAAAACTACGATAGAAGGGAAGAAAATAGAAAAAAATACTCTTTTTGAGACAGTATGAAATTATTTATCCTCTCATATGTTGATGTTTTTCTATTACATTCAATATCAAACCATATTCTGTCATTTTAATGAGCCAACATTACATAAAGGATTCAGGACAGAACAAAACCAGTTGAAAAGATTAAAAGATATGATAGCAAAAACCAAAAGAGTTAAAACTCTTCTTCAACATAATAATTCATATGAAACCTTCTTTTTTCTCGTGTTTATTATTATTATTATTATTATTATTAGTAGTAGTAGTAGTAGTAGTAGTAGTAGTAGTAGTAGTAGTAGTAGTAGTAGTATCATTATTATTATTATTATTAATATTATTATTATTATTATTATTATTATTATTATTATTATTATTATTATTATTATTATTATTTGTTTATATGTTCAGATGTCACCATTTTTTTTTTTTTTTTTGTATCATTATAGACTAATTCCTTCAAATGCTATGAATTTTGTACTGCCTATTGAATAATCCCTTTAATGTATTACCTCAACCATTAATTCATTACTTGGGTCACTTCACTTGTCTGTTGATCAAAGGTTAAGCACCGATGACACTTACCTTAAGACGGTGACCAAACTGCTGATCAGTTGAGTTCTTTCGAGTTCCGATCAACCAAGAGGCTGCAATGATCACTCAAGCGGATTCAGGAGGATTTGTTGGGAAGAAGATTTCCTTGTCTTGTTTCTCAAGGAGAGAAATATATATCCTGTGCGCAGAGAAAACCAGATGTGAACCTGCAAGTGAATAATCCCAAGGATAGAGACTTCTCACGACAGATATAAAATAGCAATTGAAGGGACGGATAGTAAATAAAGGGTTGTATCTTTCAGCTTTCCCGTTATCTGTATGAGAGAATAATTTTCTAAAGGAAATATATTCAGTTTTATTTCAATAATCAAAATAATAATTATATTCAAAAATACAATTCAGAATTAAATGGATTCCTCATTCTAAGTCTCATAATTCATAAATGTTTACCAAGACGAAAAAAAGGAGATATATTAATTGTGTAATGACCAAATCTTCCAGTAACAAATCTTGTGCCGAGTATTTGAATTGTAAATAAAAGATTTTATGCAAAGAAGAGGAAGATTACTTTAAAAAAGGATGAGTTGAAGAATGACTAAGTCTGGTACTCACCACCATCGATATAATCTAAGAAGTAAAGGAATGAAGACATTGGGAGGTGACCTATCTTAGTGTTGCTCCCGGATGTCATCATCTATTTCTAGAATGCAGATAATGTCTCTTGTTCTAGCAGATTGCCTGGCTCTTCCAGCCATGCACAGTCATTTGCAGTTTTGCAGCTCAGAGTAAAGATGTCCCAAAATCCCTCAAGGAAAACTGTCTCCACTGCTGCCCAAGTACTGGCTGGATGCAGACTGCCCAGACTCCTGAAAAAATCCCAGAAAAAAGTTGACCTATTAGATCGACCTCTCACCAGAAGGCTGATGCAAGCGCCATTGTAGGAAATGGACGAATTTCCAAAGAGAAATTCATCAAGTAATTCTCCTGAAAACATACAATAAACATAAAACTAAACTTTTTTATAGAATATATGTTAAATACATCTAGCTTAATGACTGAAGACAAACCAATTTAATAAAATCCATATACTGAACCTATTAGAAATAGTTAATTTTTGGTGATTTTCCAAAGACTAAAGTTGAATGTTTGAAACCCTAAATTAATGTTTATTTTTGTCTCTGAAGCAGAAACAACAGATTGATTTAGGACAAAACAGATAAAACACTTCAAGTTGCAATTATTTGTAGACATTTGGAGAAAGAGCGGAATGGAATTTTTTTTAATAATTACTTATGTGTTCCTCTCTGCATACCTGTCTGTCTGTCTGTGTGTGTGTGTGTCTGTCTGTCTGTCTATCTTTACTGCAAAAGTGAGACATCCAACTTCCTTCCCCTTTTTTCTGCTGATTTGATGAAGAGATTAACTTATACTTCCAACTAAAAGAAAAATAGTAAAAATTAATATAAAATTAAGAACAAGAAATATAAAAAGGTTCTAAAATTATCCTAATGTAGTAGATTCTCCAAAAAGATATTCTTCATCAAGAATAACAGTAATGATAACAATAATGGTAATGATAATAATGGCTATAGAAAACTTTAAAAAAAAAATTCCAAAAGAAAACTTTGTTATTCTTTGCATTCAATTCTTCATTAGCAATCAATGCAAGTTTTATTTTTCTCTTTCAATTCATTTGGTGTAGTGACTCCAAAGTATTTCCTTATAATCGTACCTCAACTTTTTTTTCTTCTACAATGTCCGCCACAATTATATGTTCATTCTCTTCTCACCAGAAGTTGACTCAGGGGTTTTGACTGACGCTGGTCTAACAGGTCAGTTTCTCTTGAGTCCAACAGATGACGATGAACAATATCCCAGTGTATCAGTTATTCACCCAGTCAGTCAATCACCTTTTTTCCAGTACATCTGATCTGTGAAAGGAAACAGCATCAATCACAGAGTTCAAGCGCATTGCAAAAGATAAAATTTCTGCAACAGAAACCTTGCTGATCCTAAATTGCCAAACAAGATTGATCAACTAAATTAATAAGATTGTGTAGTGGCAAAGCAGATAGATTAAATATTGAATATAATTTTATGCAGGATTGAAGTTACACATAAGACACTTAACAGGTAAGTTTATCGAAACTTATTTACTTCTGATGAATATAATTTTGCCTTCACCAATTACTGATTATAAAAAATGGTAAAATAAAGGAGTTGTAGACAAGACACTCTATACAAAGAAGAGGAAGATGACTCTAAAGAAGACCAAAGTTAAGGAACAACTGCTTCTGGTACTTACCGCCATCAATCCGAGATATGCAATGTAGACCTTTCTGGGAGCTGCACCCTGATGTCAGATTCTGGTTCCAGAATGCAGATAATGTCTGCAAAATCATTAATAGAAACTTGTCCCTCCCGCTCATGTGCTTGATGGATGCAGAGTGCCCATCCTCCAAAGTAAAAGCCCTAGATGAGGAGAGCCGCCATAGTCAGAGTGAGTAAATCATTCACACAGTTCCGCAAGGCCTCGTTTGGAGGTTCCCTTGTCGGTCCTGTCCTCTGAAACCCTGGGTAAGGTGTAGCTCAGGACTTTCAAGGAAGGACTAGCTGATGCAAGCATTAAAAGGAGAATATAAAAACTTACAAAATTATACTTCGGAAAACAAAACTATTAACTGCCTCTTGCTTAAGGATCAGTGCTAAATAGATTAAATAAATACAATACCTTCATATTATTATAATTAGTTACCTTTTGCTATTGTTATCTAAAAATGATATTGAATTGTCTGAAAACCCAGAAACAATGTTTACTTGTCCTTGTGAAAAGTAACTAATTAAAGACCAAACAGAAAAAGGAACCACAATCTGCAATTATTGTAGACATTTGGTCATAATTACTCCTGTGTTCCTCCCTCTCATTCTTTCTGTCTGTCTGTATGAGAAGAAGAGAGAATCACCTGATGTATTCTACATTTGTCTATTTCATGCAGATATATAAAACAAAATACTTTGAACACAATCAAATTTGATATAGCTTAATGTGGAAAAAAGTACCCGAATGTGCAGAGTTTTAAAATAAGTCTAATTGTATAAATTTATTTTAGATTTCTATTCAATAAGAATATAGATAATGAATGTTAACGTTACTCTTCTCATTAATTGTATTAGGAATATTACTTGAAATATTACTCTTTCTGTTCATTTCAATAGGAGTAGTAACTACAAATATTACTCTTTCATTCAATTCTTTAAAAGTAGTAACTCCTTATCATATCCATTTTATACAATTCATTAAAAAGAAATAACTCAAAATTCTTACCCTAAAAATCCTACATCATCCTATGTTTCTCTTATCCAATGTCCTTCAGCTCTGTGCTCCTTCTCTTCTGATCAGATGTTGACTCAAGGGGTCTGACAGACGCTGGTCTAACATATCAGCTTATCTTAGGTCCAGCAGATGACGATTAACCATCTCCCTGTGCACCAGTCAGTCAATCAGTCATTCAGTCAGTCAGTGTTTTGTTCTACCACTTCATCTGATCTGCAATTGAAAATAGCATCAGTATATGAGGGCATTACAAATTCCAAGTGTTTTACTAAAGACGGAATCTCTGCAAAAACAGCTCTGTGTGATGTCCCTTTACTTTGATTATTGAATGGAGAAATAAATTGATTAACAATAATGATATTATTCTTGAGCAGCAAAGCAGATCCATTTCAATATATAACTTCATAAAATTAGATTTACTTCTGAAAAGTTTACTTTAATGTTAAACTAATCATATACAGAACAATAGATTTACAAAGAACTCACCTGTCGGACTGGTATTGAGATATTCTTTTTTTTTTTTTTTTTGCCTGTGTTTGTCGCTTTGAAGGACTTTGTAAGGATATTATCTTTGTTCATCTCCCAGGAGAGAGAGAGAGAGAGAGAGAGAGAGAGAGAGAGAGAGAGAGAGAGAGAGAGAGAGGAGAGAGAGAGAGAGAGAGAGAGAGAGAGAGAGACTTTTTCCTGAAGAACTTTTGCTCTACGTACTTGAATATTTTCTTCGAACAGATTCCGTCCAGAACTTTGAGGGAATATTAGGGACTTATCATATGACAATATCAATGTAGATTACTATAAATGAATAAAGATTGAAAGGTGATGCAAACACAATTTTCATCATTCACAGATTTATTCATGATGAGCTCCACTATTACATATTACCTACCATCACCTCAACCATCTCTGTCAAGATCACTTAAATAGATTTTGTTTTCATGAATAGATGATGGACAATGTTTAGAGTGAATCTTAACACATTCAAGACTTGCAATATTTTGATAAGAATATGTCATTATATAAGTCATACACTAATTTGTTAATTAAAAATATTAATCATATTGAAGTGATTGAACAAATGAAAAGTTCTGAAAATATACATAAGAAAAGAGAACCAACAGTGGAATGAACATAATAAAAGTTTCCAAAAACAATAGATTTTTGTGAAAATATATTAATTGTTCCCTAACAATTGAATCATATATATATATATATATATATATATATATATATATATATATATATATATATATATATATATATATATATATATATATATATATATATATATATATATTATCATATTACTATAAAAAATGACCTTTATGATCTGAAAGGGTTTTTTATAATCAAATCATTATAAAAAAGTTAGTTAAACCTGAATCATTTAGTGACAGATTATGAATGAGAATTTGGTGATCAACATTTTGAGACATTTGTTTGACAACAAAAGGGTCAGATGATATTGAAGTTCTTCTTCTTCTGTTTAGTTGTCGCCTCAGGGATCGTCATCATCTTCTGTTGATACTAAGGAACATCTGTGCATCAGTCATCCTACCGAGCAAAGAAGGAAACACTATTAGGAAATAGACTTTGGTTTTTTGCAATGACTCAGCAAAAAAGCTAACGACATATGGCATAAGAAATGATGAGGAAATCTTTAATCTAAAGAGAAAGAAATAATAATGCTAGTGAAAGAAAGGAGGACGAAGATGAATATGACGAGAATTGAAGGTTGTGAGTAAAGAATTGGAGGGAACCATAAATACTGATATTCAAACAATAATTAATCAGAGATTCGAATAAAATGATAATGAGGAGAATAATAAGAAAAAGCGAAGAAAATAATGAGGTGGAAATTGCTCTACACATCAACACCTCTCTATCATCCACACCAACGACATTCTCTGGAAATGTCTCTGATTCCATTAATGAAGATACAAAGGAATATCAAGTGATCGAATGAGGAAAAGAAAAAAAACTAATAAGAAACAAATCATAGACCTAAACCAAAAGAAAAATGGTTTTGAAACTTGGCTTATAATGGGGTACAGATTAGTTATCTAGGCTCATCACCCACTGAGAGAGAGAGAGAGAGAGAGAGAGAGAGAGAGAGAGAGAGAGAGAAGAGGGGGGGGGGGGATGCCTAAATAGCGTGATGATCATTAACAATTAGATTTATGATATAAAAAAAATTACCCCAATTTTAGAGACTAAATCAGTTTTTTAGGCTCATGGTCTGCTTAAAGGAGAGAGAGAGAGAGAGAGAGAGAGAGAGAGAGAGAGAGAGAGAGAGAGAGAGAGAGATGCAGCCTAAATACAATGAAGACCATAAAA
>NC_090758.1:44365729-44373229 GCF_036898095.1 Palaemon carinicauda
GACGGCTCCTAGGTCTGGACACCAAAAAAAGATTATATGATTATGGCTCCCTGGTCTCGGAACCAAAATATATGTTATACTATGAGTAGTGACTGGGAACCAAATATATAATATTATATATATCACGACTGACAAGTTGATCAACCTCTCAAATTTGAAACTCACTTGTTTGAATTTACATTGAAACTGTTAAAATATAAAATATAATTACATAACCTCCGAAATAGTTAAATAATTCCCAGGAAGTAATATATAAATCTCTGAATATCCAAAGATATCTTAAGTACGCTCAAAAGAAAACTGGGTAATTATTATTATGAATATTCAAATAGATCTAACTTCAGTTCATAATAGTATGTGAGGAATACTATTACTGACAATGGTGAAAGTAATAATACAATCTTTATGAAAATAAATTTGTTCTGTATAAATTACAAGACTTCGAAAGAATTCACAATAAGCAAATAAATCAGTCAAAACATCAAGTCACAACAAAATTGAGATTAAGACTAAAATGTCACTATCTGAAACTTATATATTTTCTTGACTTGAAAATGTTAAATCTGAATATACCTTTGACTAAGAAAGAGAAATAACACTTATGAAAATTATAGTCACCTGTTTCACTTAAAGTTAAATCTGAATACAATATTTAAGTGTGACACCTAACCAGTCCAGAGTATAAATACCTAACCTTTCTATAGGCCCGTTTACTAAAACTCTCTGAGAATTTTTATAAGTACTCACTATGATTATAAATATCAGTGAAAACAAAAAATTGATTTTTCACTGAACACTTTTAAAATAATACACTAAGCTGCTTGCGAGAGCGAGAGAGAGGATGGTGGCTTTCTTAAGGTTAGGAATTTCTATTTATATATCTAACCATTGGGGTTGCCTTTATATATAAAACTTAGCTACTTCCAGAAACTTCCTGGAGAACTGGGAAGCGTGGGGGAATGAGCAAAGGGGTCAAAACTACCAAGTATTGTCCTCTCAAATTCTTTCTCACACAAATGGAAACAAAACCTGGGTTTCCTTGCCAACTATCAAACATAGTGAGCTGACTCTCTGTCAGCTCAGCTAGTTCCACCCACCCTTTGTCCCTGAATTATAAAAAAAAATAACATCCTATCACTGGGTTTTTCAGAAATTTCCAAAACACGTTGCTTATGGCGTATTATCTGACAAACATGACACAATACCTCATAAAAATATAAAAGAACATTACCTAAGCCCCTGTCCATATTTCATATGTTCACATAACACTCTTAAACAGTTTACGTAAGACTTTGTAACAAAAAAAATTTGAAATAAAAAGTTAATTCCTAATCATTTCATTAATTTACATATACCTTGAATTCTTCCCTCTAGTTACGGCTCATTTTACCTTTGCCTACACATACACCGGATAGTTCGGCTTATTCTTTACATATTTTTCTCTGTCCTCATACACCTGACAACTCTGAGATTACATAAATGTTAAAAATTCTCCTTCACCTAATGGGTTACTGCACTATAATTTTCCAGTGGCCACTTTCTTCTAAGTAAGGAGAGAGGAGACTCTCTACAGTAGCTATGGTAAGGAGTTCTTCTAGGAAAAGGACACTCCAAAATTAAACCATTGTTTTCTAGTCTTGGGTAGTGCCATTGCCTCTGTACTATGATCTTCCATTGTCTTTGGTTGGAGTTCTCTTGCTCAGGGGTACAATCGAACACACTATTTTATCTTTTTGATCTCTTCATGTTTTGTTAAAGTTTGTTGTAGTATATATAGGATATATTTATTTAAATGTTATTGTATTTTGAATATTTTATTTTTCGTTGTTTCCTTTCTTCACTGGGCTATTATCCCTTTAGGAGCCCCTTGGCTTATAGCATCCTGCCTTTCCAAATAGGGTTGTAGCTTAGAAAATAAAATTAATAATAATAATAATAATAATAATAATAATAATAATAATAATAAAAATAATAAGAATAATAATAATAATAATAATAATAATAATAATAATAATAATAATAATAAAATTACTAACTTGAATGAAGTATACAATGAAATTTTTGACGATAGTCTTACCTAATTAACGTAATAGACTTATGCCTATACGAAAAGAACCAATCTTAAGAGCTGGCTAACCTCTTTTCAATGTAATAATGAAATATAAAATAAATCATTGCTAAACTACTCTATTTTCCCTACACTAATCAAACCTTATAATATTATATAAATATATATATATATATATATATATATATATATATATATATATATATATATATATATATACATAAACTCTAAAAGAAATTACATAAAGTAGCTGATAAACCTACGAGTTTAGCTCACAAAAAGTTAAGCAAAAATCAATATATTTCAATCTTTTCTTTAAATCTCCCTAGGTCAGGCACAAAAATTTACACATTAACAGAACTCACCACAACTCAATGAATTTAAAATTCCTGGCAAAGATACAACAATATTTTGATACACAACACACAACATATGTTGGGCATACAATCACTCTGGAGAGGAAACTCTCGAGGAACTTGAGAGAGAAGACACTGACTCCTTCACAGGATAGGCTGATTATCTTCTGCCCTACGCATTCCTGGGAAACAAGTATATTGACCTAGTATTTTCTAGATTGTTCTAAATAGATAATTCCCGTGGCTTGCGTCAGGTGCCTAGTGACGGCAAAGTTACTCCCTAGTTAAAAATTCAGGGGGACGAACCTTGATTTCAAGGCAAATTTCTCACTCAACAGCTCCAGCCACCTACTGTTCTCGGAAGTAAAATAACGATAAAAAACTTACACTGGGTTTTTTGAGAACCTTCCAAAACATATGGCAAATATAAGAATTGCTTATTTTCTCACAAACATGACACAATACCTCCATAGAAAAATTACACAAGACCTCATTCATACCTCTTAGGGTCATATAACACTCTTAATCAAATTATGTGAGACTTGGTAATGAAAAAAAAATACGTGATATAAAAGATAATTCTTAAAAATAGAGTAAATTTACTTATACTGACATGATTGAAGACTACAGTGATATAAAAGACGAAATTCTTACGTAATTTAAATACCAAACATATTCCTTCATGAGAGAATTCACCTTATGAGTTGGGTATTGACCTCTTGAATACTCAAAGGAAATAAATAAAATACATGAATAAATTATTTACTCTACGCTAGACCAGCTTCGTAAAAGAGCTCTTCTCATAAAAGATTTCTATTCCAGGCCTGAATCTATCGATTACGCCCGAGATAAACAATCTGCAACCACGTTATCTTTACTCGATATATGCTTCACATTAATATCATACTAGTTAATCCTTGATTATTTTTCATCGTCTTAAAGAAAATTGAAGGATTATGATCCGAATACACCGTAATCTCCTCATTCTGATGTCGATTCACATAAGCCTTAAACTTTTTTATCTCTGCGACTAACACTAGCAGTTCCTTTTCAACTGTCAAGTAGGCTGGCTGATGATTCTTCAGCTTTGATGACATAAAATAAAAAGGATGGAGAATTTCTTCCTCGTCTTCTTGAAATAAGACATTTCCGGTCCCATTATCCAACGCATTCGCTTGGATAAGGAATTTCTTGTTGATATCAGGTGATTGCAGTATCGGTTACAAAGTTAATAAGGCCTTTATCTTGTAAAATGATTCCTGGCACTAGCTGGTCCATACAAATTTTTTCTTGGGGATAGTCATATCTATCAAAGGGGCTACTACAGCCGAAAATGTCGGACAGAAACGTCAGTAGAATCCTGCCATCCCTAAAATATGTTGTAATTGCTTCCTGATGCTTTCCAAATTCTTTCGATATTAGAGGCTACCTGATTGATTAGTCTTCTTCCTATTTCCAATCCCAAGTACCAAACTGTCTCCTTTCCAAATTCACTCTTCTCCAGGTTAATCGGCAAGTGTGCTCCTCAGAGCTTTTTAAATACCTTCTTCATGATTCAGAGATGTTCTTCCTAGGTCGATGAATATACTACAATATCGTCGAGATATATGCCTGTTCCTTCTTTCAGTACTAGAAGGTTATCCATTACTCGTTGAAAAGCAGCGTTGCTGTTCATTAGGGCAAAAGGCATGACGGTGTATATATATAACCCAAATAGGGTTATAAAGGCTGATAACAATTTTGCATTTCCGTCCAAAGGAATTTGATAATAGCCTTTTAACAAGTCAATCTTGGAGACGAACCTTGCTTGTCCTTATTGTTGAGTAGGTGGTCAATGAGCAGCAATGGAAAATTATGGGCCACACTGGTCAAAATAAACTTTCGGTAGTTTGTACACATCCTAAAAAATAAGTCCAGTTTTTTCACTAACAAGTATGGAGAACTGTAAGGTCTAGAACTTTGTTCGGCTAATCTGTTTTGTAACAAATAGTCCACTCCCTTTCTCATGGCCTCTCAGTGATACGGTAATAGTCAATACTCACGTTCTTTAAATGGTCCTTTTATTTTTTTGAGGTGTATCTCATGCTTCGTCAAGTTGGTTCATTTTACGATGTACGAGACAATTTTATGGAAACTTCTGATTAATCGGCTTAATTCCTCTTGTTACTCCTGATTCAAATGAATTAGTTTCTCTTCCAGGTTCTGAATGATAGAAGAATTACTCACATTACTTATGGCCCCTAACTTACATCCGTCGTAGTCTTCCATGGACGGTATGGTTTTTGCCATACACACATCCAAAGCTTCAGTCTCGTTTTCGCTTAGGTGGCGTTTCAGTCGGCAAACATGTACTCTCCTTTGTCTTTTCCTACTTCCTGGGAATCTTGTAACTTAGGTAAGGTCATTGATCGTCCCCAAAATCTTTAATGGTTCTTGGAACTTGTTGGTGGGTGGGAATCTCCTTATCGGCAAGAAAATCAATACCTGTTGTCCTACTGAAAACTGTCAGTCCTCCTTGTCATATGAAACCTTTTCTGCAATTTCTCTTGATTCGTTATAAGGTTTTCTAGGAAGACTTTCCTTCTCTCGCCAATCCTTGTCCTCAAATTCTCAACATATTCTCCATACGTTTCCTGTCCGTATTTCCATTTTTCTGCTAACATTTTAATCAGTCATCATACTTCTCGTCCAAATACCATTCCATTTTAGGTCCATCGCATTCTTTCTTGATAAGCGTTACGTTCATCAAATAACATCTACGGTATTCCGATATCCCATTTATTCCCCGTTTCGTTGCAAAACTTTGTTAACAAACTTTTCTAAGTTTGATGAAACATCTCATCTGCACCTCTGGTCTCTAGATGATAAGCAGTTTATAGTTGTTGATTCACATCCAACAGTTTAACTGTCCTGAAATAATTTTGACGTTAAATTTGTTCATCAGTCACTTTGAATTATTTCTGGAATACTAGACTTAGTGAAAAAATCTAGTATCTTCTCAGAGATTTTTTGGGGACTGATGTTCCGAACGGGTATGGCTTCAGGGTATCTTGTCACTGGACACATCAGGGTTTTCATATATTCTTGACCTTTTCTCGTCCTTGGTAAAGTTCCCACAATGTTGATCATTAGCTTGCTGAAGGGTCCTCCTCCCATTTCTATCGGGAGTAAAAAAGCCTTCTTAATGTACGCGTTTAGGTTTCCAGCCATCTGACATACGTGACAAGCATGTAAAAATTTGCTTAAGTCCTTATGCGCGCCAGGCCAGAGAAAGTGTTTCATAGTTATCTCCTTCATCTTCCTTATCGCTATAATGTATGTTCCATTTCGTGCACTATGGCGATCACCTGTCTACTCAACGGTGTCGGAATCAATATCTGATGGTATATTGCCCATTCAGCATTCTCAGGGATATTGGCGAGTCTATGCTTCCTCATAAGCAAGCCATCCTTAAGATAACAACAGGTCAGAGACTGCTGTGTCTCCGTCTCATCCACCACACAGCAAAATAACTCTATTAACGTTGCATCTTTTCATTGCAGTCCTAATAACCTTTTACTCCTCACTTTTCCTTCTTCTAACTCTGAGTTTTCTATTTCCTCCAGGTCCATATCTTCTTTGTCTTCTTGTCTACTCGTAAGTCGTTCCTTTTCTCTTGATGTTACTCAGGAGATTTCCTATTGCACACCTTCAAGGGAACCCTCCTTGTGGAAAAAAAATTCCTCAAAGTTCATTTCTCCTTCGATTACTTTGTCTTTTTCATCAGGTACTTTCTTCGTCCTAATCCTTGTTGTTACACAACTAGGAAACAGATACGGGTAGTCCTTCTCGAGTTCATTCATAGGAGTATACTCAAATGGTTTCTCCGTTATAGTGAGAGAAGGCAAAAACGGTGCTCCACCAACCTCATTACCCAGTAAGACTTCTACTCCTTCGACGGCCAAATAATCCTTTACCGCAAAATCAAAATTACCTCTCACCAACTCACATGACAGTTTCAAATGGCAAAAAGGGGTAACTTCTTATTTTCCTATTCCCTTCAAAATAATCGTGTTTCCTGTGAGAGACTGCACCACCAACGTCTGTACTCCTTGGCTCACCATACAATGGTTGCAACTCGTGTTGCGCAATATTGGACCGGGGTTCACTCACCCCAGTCTATTGCTGCTAACATACCTTCTTAAATATATGATTTAAAGGTATCCACGCTCTTTGGGTTTGTCCTTTTCAGCGTGCAAATGTAGCGGGGTTTATTTTCGTCTTCACCCTGTCCTCTCTTGTCACACTTACAGCAGACAATATCAACCTTCTGCAATCTTTAACAATGCTTGGAGGAGGACGATACGACAATTGTTGTTGTGGTACTATCACATTCTGTAAAGGAACAGTGTCAAAGCTACTTCCTTAATAAATTTTTAACGTGTTCACTTCATTTCTGAAGAGGGTTTACGACTGATAATATTATAATTGCTCAGCTAAGCGGCTTGATCAAGTCTCCTCACCTCTTTCTCTCAAGTACGTTTGAATATGTTTAGGAATTCCTCGTAGATATTATTCTAGTACTATCAATTCTTCTGAATCAGCCATGTACCTACCGTTAGCTGCCTCTGTCCATCTATTAAAACATTGTTGTATCTTATAAACGTAATTAAGAAAAGTAATCTTCTCGTCAATCCTCAAACTCTGGGACCTTTCATAATAATATATGATGCACTTATAGTATGTTCCTCTCCAATTCTTGATACTCCTTCCTCTGCTCCTGATATAAGGATAGATAAGGACTGCGACCTTTCCAAAAGAGTACACTTTGCAATAACTCAGACCATTTATCTTCGGGCCATTGCATCGTCGATGTGACCATTTCAAAATGATTGAAAAATTTGTCAGGGGCCTCTTCTGTGAGCTTTGGAATTAACCTCTGGGTGTTCATCACAGTAAACACGGTATAGTGCTTAATAGGTTTCCCCTCTGTCTGCATTGCAGACTTTGCACTCGCATTCAACAGTTCCAATTCTCTTGTCTCTTCCCTCTCTTTTTCTTCTCGTTCTCTGTCTCTTTTTCGTATTTTCTCTCTTT
>NC_090758.1:44380729-44385729 GCF_036898095.1 Palaemon carinicauda
GTGTATGGCTCTTCGGTAATTATGGTGTATTTCATTTCGTGTATGATACACTGGTTTTGTATCATGTTGAGCAAGCATTAGCTCTTGTTATTTAGTGAGGTGCAAGTGTATGGGCTCATGTTTAAAATTTTATTAATAATGAGAAGATTCTCTTATTGATTTGTCATTGCTGTTGCTTACTGTGTTTTTGTTGATGAATTTTTGTTTTTGTTGATTAATTCTGATAATTGTGTTTATCATTTACTTTAAATTTAAGATATTTTTTTATCATTTACTTTAAATTTATATCTGTATGTGTAATTGTAATGTTATCTGAATTTATGCTAATGATCATTCAAGTCGCTGTGCTTCCCATTACCTGTGCTCATTTTAATTATTGTATATAATGTTTTTTCTATAATAAACTAGGTTAAGGTACTTGAGTATTTTTGGTTTTACCCACCCCTTTGGTTGTTGCAGTCCATCAGTTCATTCCAGTCTCAATTCTTTTAGTATTTTAAAAGAACCTGATGAACCATTAAGACGGTTCATAACAATCTCTAATAAGGGATTCACCAACCCCAGATCTATATACCAGGGATGGAATTGATCAAAGAGAGTAGCATCATCTGCATATAAAACAAGCTTGTTTTCTAGGCCAAACCACATGTCATCTGTATATAGTATGAAAAGTAGTGGGTCAAGAAAACTACCCTCTGGAACACCGGATATCACATTCCTTTACTCACTATGGTGCTCATCAACAACAACTCTTTAAGATTTATTTCTTAAAAAATCAATAATAATGCTAAGAAACGACCCACCCACTCCCAACTGCTTGAGTTTGAAAACAAGGGCCTCATGATTAACACGGTCAAAGGCAGCACTAAAATCAAGGCCAACAATACGAACTTCATGACCACAATCAAGGGATTTCTGTGCAGCATTGGAGATTGTAAGGGCATCACATGCTACAAGGCCTTTACGAAAACATAATTTCAAACTAGTGAATAGATGATTAACTTCAGCAAACCTATTAAAACGTTTTGCCAGAAGACGCTCACAAACTTTAGATAATATGGGAGTTACGGAAATATAGCGGTAATCAGATGGACTTGAGCTACTACAAACACATTTACATAGAGGAATAACATTACTAATTCTCCAACAAGTGCTAAAAGCTCCTCTTCTTGCTAACTTGCACAAAATAACTGATAACTTTGAAGCTAAGAAATCTGCTGTCTTTATAAAAAACAAAGGAAGAATATCATTTGGGTCTGCAATTCCATAAGCATTAATGCCCATCAACAGAGCTTTAATTTAGTTTAGTGTCAGGAAAACAGGAATGGGGTAGTTCAAGTTTTTCATTACTCTGCTTAATGTCAAAAACCTCAGCCAAAAGGGTTGCCTTTCCCTTGGTCAGTGAGTGACTGAGCCATCTGGTTTAAGTAAAGGAGGAACTGTCGCATCTACACCAAAGAGTGCAGATTTAAAGGTAGACCACCATATATGTTCCCAAGTTTTACATTTACACACACACACACACACACACACATATATATATATATATATATATATATATATATATATATATATATATATATATATATATATATATATATGATAAATTTTGCACATTTTACGTGTTTTTCATATTCAAATAAGCCATACATATTTTTGATATATTAATGTCTGGATTCTCTTAACGACCTCGGGATTAGAGCCCCAGGCGAAATCACACAAAAAATCCAGACATTAATATATCAAAAATATATATGGCTTATTTGAATATACATATATATATATATATATATATATATATAGATATATATATATATATATATATATATATATAGATATATATATATATATATATATATATATATATTGTATATATACTTATATATATGTTTATATATATATATACATATATATATATATATATATATATTATATATATATATATATATATATATATATATATATACATATATACAGTATATGTATATATATGTATATATATACATACATATATATATATATATATATATATATATATATATATATATATACATATATATACATATATACATATATATATATATATATATATATATATATATATATATATGTATATTTGTATATATGTATATATATATATATATATATATATATATATATATATATATATATATATATATACATATTCTGTATATATGTATATTTATGTATATATATGTATATATATGTATATATACATACATATATATATATATATATATGTATATATATATATATATATATATATATATATATATATATATATATATATATATGTGTGTGTGTGTGTGTGTGTGTGTGTGTGTGTGTGTGTTTGCGGATCGACGAACTTAAGAAATTCATGGGCGTAGACTGGCAAAGAAAGACTATGATCAGACACAAGTGGTAGGATATGTCTGGTGTCTTTGCTCTGTAATGGACTGGCATCTGTTTGTGGTCTGTCATTCTTAATGTCCAAATTTTATTTGTCATTCTAATGATATGTTCTGTGTATGTGTCCTTTTCATTTCTTACATGTTTTTAGTTTGTTCTCATATCCATGGTGCTCGTTTTCTGTTTCTGTGTCTTTTTCCCTCATATTTTTTCCCTGAACTGTTTGAGTTGTAACTAGTTCTTGTTCTAAGGTTCTAATACTACTTGAAGTTTCTCATGCATAAGTTGATACTGGTAGGAGTAGCTTATTGAATACTTTTCTATTTAGAGAAAGTTACATTTTCTTTTTCATAATCTTATTTGGTTTTACAAAAGCTCCCAATAGCATGCTAACCCTTTAAGTACCTGTGTCATGTCCTGAAAAGCACTTCTTGTCGGTCTTACGTACCTATAATCATTAATAAACTGTAGAGTGTTATGGAGAAAACTCTAGAGATTGTTAATGAGATTCCATTCCTTTTGAACAAAGGTTATCATCAACTGAGGTACTTTGAACCAAGTCATTTTCGAGCGACACTATTTTGAATGAAGCAGTAGGAGCGAATGGTATTTTGAGTGAATGTAGGTTTTAGCAATAGCCCCGAATGATTGATCGCTTAATTTTACGGTTTCCCAAAGAAATTTTAAATGCATAAATGGAGCTTCACGAAGACGAACTAAAGCCTATACGGGCTTTTTTTTTATGATGATTGTTAGCTCAATTGGCCTGTTCCCAAGTAGTTTGCTGTTTTAATGGTGTGTTTTAAAGAAGTTAGGGTTCTTTTATTCTTGAAAATAAAGAAAAATATTCTTAAGGTCTTACTAACAATCAAAGCTAACCCAATATGGATATTTTTGTCCAATCAGGGCGATCAAGAACTCTATTATAACGGATTTATTTATGGATAGGGTGAAGCTACTCAAACGACAATAACAGGGCGTTGTGTAGTGATAATGATGTCCTTCTTAGCATCCCTCCCGACGTGTAAGGTTATGACAGGGCTTAAGACATACGTAATTTTGAAACTTATAATTAAGATCTTGAAATATTATTACATTGATTTAGAGACAACTATATTGGGTCTTCAATGGCAAATAACCTTACCAAAAGACAATAATTCCTGTTAATTTTGTGGAACGTTTTGAGGAGGATTCAAAAGGATTTAAAATCAATCAAGATTGAAATCAAGCTACTTTATATCGAACTCGTTCTGCCTTTTGAAATTAGTCTCATAAGTGAAACTCTTTAGGCTCTAAACATCTATTTCATAAATACTACATACATACATACATATACCAAGGCACTTCCCCCAATTTTGGGGGGTAGCCGACATCAACAAATTAAACAAAACAAAAAGGGGACCTCTACTCTCTACGTTCCTCCCAGCCTGACAAGGGACTCAACTGAGTTCAGCTGGTACTGCTAGGGGGTCACAGCCCACCCTCCCCCCGTTATCCACCACAGATGAAGCTTCATAATGCTGAATCCCCTACTGCTGCTACCTCCGCGGTCATCTAAGGCACCTGAGGAAGCAGCAGGGGCCTACTGGAACTGCGTCACAATCACTCGCCATTCATTCCTATTTCTAGCACGCTCTCTTGCCTCTCTCACATCTATCCTCCTATCACCCAGAGCTTTCTTCACTCCATCCATCCACCCAAACCTTGGCCTTCCTCTTGTACTTCTCACATTAACTCTTGCATTCATCACCTTCTTTAGCAGACAACCATTTTCCATTCTCTTAACATGGCCAAACCACCTCAACACATTCATATCCACTCTAGCTGCTAACTCATTTCTTACACCCGTTTCTCACCCTCACCACTTCGTTCCTAACCCTATCTACTCGAGATACACCAGCCATACTCCTAAGACACTTCATCTCAAGCACATTCAATTTCTGTCTCTCCGTTACTTTCATTCCCCACAACTCCGATCCATACATCACAGTTGGTACAATCACTTTCTCATATAGAACTCTCTTTACAACCATGCCCAACCCTCTATTTTTTACTACTCCCTTAATTGCCCCCAACACTTTGCAACCTTCATTCACTCTCTGACGTACCTCTGCTTCCACTCCACCATTTGCTGCACAAACACACCCCAAGTACTTAAACTGATCCACCTCCTCAAGTAACTCTCCATTCAACATGACATTCAACCTTGCACCACCTTCCCTTCCTGTACATCTCATAACCTTACTCTTACCCACATTAACTCTCAACTTCCTTCTCTCACACACCCTTCCAAATTCTGTCACTAGTCGGTCAAGCTTCTCTTCTGTGTCTGCAACCAGTACAGTATCATCCGCAAACAACTACTGATTTACCTCCCATTCATGGTCATTCTCGTCTACCAGTTTTAATCCTCGTCCAAGCACTCGAGCATTCACCTCTCTCACCACTCCATCAACATACAAGTTAAACAACCACGGCGACATCACACATCCCTGTCTCAGCCCCACTCTCACCGGAAACCAATCACTCACTTCATTTCCTATTCTAACACATGCTTTACTACCTTTGTAGAAACTTTTCACTGCTTG
>NC_090758.1:44395729-44403229 GCF_036898095.1 Palaemon carinicauda
CCACTCTATATAGGACCTCCAATGTCGTTTTACCTTGTTCGTTCACAGTATTTATCTTTTCAAGTCACATATTGTTCATTTACTGTTAAATCGTCACTGTCAAAAGACTCATGAAATAAGAAAGTCTTCAGTTTCCTCTTGAAAGCCTTAATGTCTTCAATCATTCGAATGTTTTCGTGGGAGCTTACTATATAGTCTCGGGGCCGCATATTTAAAGGCTCTGGAGCCCAAAGTGGATATAAATCTAGGTTCTAACAGTTTGAAGCTATCTGTAACTATTATCGTATCGACACGATTTGTTGGCTGCGCAATATGTAGCAATTCTCTTAAGTATTTTGGACGACCGGTTCTGATAACTTGGTGGGTTATTGTACATATTTTGAATTCAATTCTCACTTTAATATCAGACAGAGCAAATCAATTAGTATAGAGGTGATCCTTTCTCTAGGTGGGACACTTTTTAACAGTCTTGCTCCTCTGTTCATTATGTTTTGTATTTTCTTAAGTTGGACTTATGGTAAATTGTAGTAGATAGAGTTGCAGTAGTCAATCCTGGTAATAAAAAGTTTATTACAAGTTTCTTAACAGAATTTTCTTCTAGGTACTTTTTTTTTACAAACGCAATATTTCTTAGATGATAACCAGCACTTTTATTACATTCTTTATTTGGGTCTTTAGAGACAGATTACAGTCAAGAAATACACCTAGATCTCGAAGTTTACTAGATATCGGTACCGAGTCATTATTTTATGTTCATATGAATATCATCTAAGTTTCTCACGCTGTTTCTCTTGCCCACCACCATGAATTCAGTTTTGTTCTCATTTAATTCTAGTTGTTTAAATCTCATCCATTCTCTAACACTATCAAGAATTCAGTTTAGAGTTCCTGTAGTGTCATGTATATCATTTATGGAGAAGTAAAATATTGTGTCATCTGCAAATAGTTTAAACTTCTCGCCATACCTTTGTGGTATTTTCGATAGACAAATAGTATATAGTATAGATGCAGAATAAGATTTGGCCAAGTACACTCCCTTGGGGTACCCCTCTGTTTAAGGGTTCATATGATGAATATGAGTTTCCAATTTGTACACAGTAATTTCTACCAATCAAATAGTCCTTTAGGTATTTGAAAGCTTGATATTCAACGCCGATGGACCGTAGATCATTTAGTAGCAGTTATTATTATTATTATTATTATTACTATCCAAGCTACAACCCTAATTTGAAAAGCAAGATGCTATAAGCCCAGGGGCTCCAATAGGGAAAAATAGCCCAGTGAGGAAAGTAAATAAGGAAATAAATAACTGAAGAGAACAAATTAACAATAAATCATTCTAAAAAATTAATGTCAAAAGAGATATGTCATATATAAACTATTAACAACGTCAAAAACAAATATGTCATATATAAACTATAAAAAGACTCATGTCCGCCTGGTCAACAAAAAAGCATTTGCTCCAACTTTGAACTTTTGAAGTTCTACTGATTCAACAACCCGATTAGGAAGATCATTCCACAACTTGGAAACAGCTGGAATAAAACTTCTAGAGTACTGCGTAGTATTGAGTCTTATGATGAAGAAGGCCTGGCTATTAGAATTAACTGCCTGCCTAGTATTACAAACAGGATAGAATTGTCCAGGGAGATCTGAATGTAAAGGATGGTCAGAGTTATGAAAAATCTTATGCAACATGCATAATGAACTAATTGAATGACGGTGCCAGAGATTAATATCTAGATCAGGAATAAGAAATTTAATAGACCGTAAGTTTCTGTCCAACAAATGAAGTTGAGAGTCATCAGCTGAAGACCAGACAGGAGAACGATACTCAAAATAAGGTAGAATAAAAGAATTAAAAGACTTTCTCAATAAGCCAATTTTTTGTGCAATTGAAGAAGACACAGACCTTATATGTTTCTCAAAAGTAAATTTGCTGTCGAGAATCACACCTAAAATTTTGAAAGAGTCATACAAATTTAAAGAAACATTATCAATATTGAGATCCGGATGTTGAGGAGCCACCGTCCTTGACCTACTTACAATCATACTTTGAGTTTTGTTAGGATTCAACTTCATACCCTATAATTTGCACCATGCACTAATTTTAGCTAAATCCCTATTACGGGATTCACCAACCCCAGATCTACATTCAAGGGATGGAATTGATACAAAGAGAGTAGCATCATCTGCATATGCAACAAGCTTATTTTCTAGGCCAAACCACATGTCGTGTGTATATAGTATGAAAAGTAATGGGTCAAGAACACTACCCTGTGGAACACCGGATATCACATTCCTATACTCACTATGGTGCCCATCAACAATAACTCTTTGAGATCTACTACTTAACCCTGGATAGGTACGGTGGGTCGTTTGCGACCCCGAGCGTCAAAAAAAAACAGGTTTTTCTCACGTGACTCACCCCTGTGACTGAATTTGTGGGTGATCGACCTGCAGGAGGTGTCTCCCCTACACGCTCTAGTAGTGTCCAGATGTGCATTGCTGTAGCTGTACTCCTTCCCCGATTTCTGAGACGCGTCGGGGTCGTTCGCGTCCGAGTTTACCCTTCTGAGGTAGTTTGCATAATTATCAAAGTTATTACGTATTATGAAATTGTCGTAGAATGGTGCAACTTGTATAGGTTATCAGTTGTGGAAAGTCTTGGTGGATTGTTTGGCTACCATGTGCATGTTTTTTTTTTTAGTTAAAATGTCGTTCATCACCACGAGGACCATTTTACCGCGAGTGCCCCTTTTTCATTTTTTTTCATTTTTTTGCCAAGTCATTTTTCCGTAAGATATTGCCAAATATTGTCGTAAAACTTTTGCTTGTTTAGTGTTGGAAAGTGTGTCTAGATGATCTGGCTACCCATGCATGACTTTGTTTTTGTCAGATACGACGTAGTTATTGGTATATTGGGTATTTAACTGCGGTTACCAATTTCTGTTTTTTTTTCAATATTTGTAAAAATTACTACGTAGTAAGGAATTGCCGTATATTATTCATATTTTTTTCATGTTTATGTGTTAGAAAGTGTGCCTTGATGGTTGGGCTAACACGTGCATGTCTTTTTTTTTATCTGAGATGTCGTATATTAGAATGTCGGGCATTTTACCGCGAGTGTCCCTTTTTAATTTTTTTTAATTTTTTTGCCAAGTCATTTTTCCGTAAGATATTGCGAAATAGTGTCGTAAAACTTTTGCTTTTTTAATGTTGGAAAGTGTGTCTAGATGATCTGGCTACCGATGCGTGATTTTGTTTTTGTCAGATACGACGTAGTTATTGGTATATTGGGTATTTAACTGCGGTTGCCAATTTCTGTTTTTTTTACCAATATTTGTAAAAATTTACTACGTAGTAAGGAATTGCCGTATATTATTGATTTTTTTTTCATGTTTATGTGTTAGAAAGTGTGCCTTGATGGTTGGGCTAACACGTGCATGTCTTTTTTTTTTTATCTGAGATGCCGTATATTAGAATGTTGGGCATTTTTCCGCGAGTGCCCCTTTTTATTTGTTTTGCATTTTTTTGCTTAGTCATGTTACCGTAAGGAATTGGCAAGTAGTGTCGCAAAACTTATATTTTTATAGTGTTGGAAAGTGTTTCTAGATGATCTGGCTACCCATGCCTATTTTTTTTTTAGCCAGATATGGCGTATATATAAGTATGTGTTCGATTTTCCTGTGATTGCCATTTTTTCGTTTTTTCCCATTTCTTTCAAAATTACTACGTACTAAGGAACTATCACAGAGTAATATTTCATTTATATGTTTATTTGTCGGAAAATATGCCTTGATGGTTTGCTTAGCACGTGGCTGAAATTTTTTTTTTTCTGAAATGCCGTATATTAGAATGGCCATTTTTCCACGAGTGCCCCTTTTTATTTGTTTTGCATTTTTTTGCTTAGTCATGTTACCGTAAGGAATTGGCAAGTAGTGTCGCAAAACTTATATTTTTATAGTGTTGGAAAGTGTTTCTAGATGATCTGGCTACCCATGCCTATCTTTTTTTTAGCCAGATATGGCGTATATATAGGTATGTGTTCGATTTTCCGGTGATTGCCATTTTTTCGTTTTTTCCCAATTCTTTCAAAATTACTACGTACTAAGGAACTATCACAGAGTAATGATTCCTCTAGATGTTTATTTGTCGGAAAATTTTGTTTACTTTTTTTTTGATTGAATATCATCAAATTTTTTTAGCTAAAATATTGTTTTACATTTTTTTTTCGATTTTATTTCCCTTCAAAAAAATTTTTTTGGGTCAGAATTTTAATTTTATAGTCGTAAAATAATCGACAATTATCCAGCAACCCACCATACAATTTTTATGCATATCCAATGATAATTAGATTAGTAAATAACACCTTGAAATTGACATACCCTTCCTACATTTCAAGTGGCAGATTAGGGAGTCTGAGTCAGTGTGGTTGGCGGCCATTTTGTGGACATATCCGAAGCGTAAGCTGCCCTATCTATATATATTCTTGTTCCCTATAGAATTTGTGATATTTTGGTATATTTTTACCTGCATAAATATCATATTATATATTAAATATATGTATTTTTTTACGAAATTTCCAAGTACTCAAAAAATTACCTTTAGATATGGCCCCTGATATAAATGTAATTTACAAAATAATGAAGATTTTTTTACATATTTCTATTTTAGGATAACATATGTTTATTCCCTAAAAAAATTAGCCACTTCCTATTTCATTTGGGTACCCAAAAAAATTCATGAAATTTGGACAATTTTTTTTGGCCAAAAAAAGTTACCCTTTTTTTCTCATTTCAGATCTTCACCTCCATGGGTCTGACTTCATCCAAAATACATCAAGATGTGTCCTAAACATTCAAGAATCAATTCCTAAAAGGATTTGTGTATATATGTATAAACTTTTTTTTTATGAATTTTTATGTCAGGTCTTTTTTTTTTCTACTTAATTTTTTAAAATATTTATAATAAATAGTTTTTCTGCAGATGAGTAGTATTTATCTTTACAGTTGTTTTAAGCATTCATTGAAGTTTTTTTTGGCAAAAGAAAAAAGGAGGTTACTGCAAAAACTGATTTTTCAAGAATTTTTTTTGGCGTCGGGGTCGTTCGCGTCCGAGTATACCCTTAAAGGGGTGTCCGAGGACCGTACCTATCCAGGGTTAAAAAATCAATAGCAATGCTAAGAAACGACCCACCCACTCTCAACTGTTTCAGTTTGAAAACAAGGGCCTCATGATTAACACGGTCAAAGGCAGGACTAAAATCAAGGCCAATCATACGAACTTCCCGACCACAATCAAGGGATTTCTATATTGCATTGGAGATTGTAAGAAGGGCATCACATGCTCCAAGGCCTTTACGAAAACCAAATTGCAAACTAGGGAGTAGATGATTACATTCAGCAAACCTACTAAGACGTTTTGCCAGAAGACGTTCAAAAACTTTAGATAATATGGGAGTTATGGAAATTGTGCGGTAATCAATGAGACTTGAGCTACCACAAACACATTTACATAGAGGAGTAACATTACCAATTCTCCAACAAGTGCTAAAAGCTCCTCTTCTTGCTAACTTGCGCAAAATAACAGATAACTTTGGAGCTAAGAATCTGGTGTCTTTATAAAAAACAAAGGAAAAATACCATTTGGGTCTACACCTCCATAAGCATCTAGGTCCATCAACAGAGATTTAATCTCACGAGATCGAAAAGCTAAACTAGTTAGTTTAGCCTCAGGAAAACAGGAATGAGGAAGTTCAAGTTTTTCATTACTCTGTTTACTGTCAAAAACATCAGCCAAAAGGGTTGCCTTTTCCTTTGGACAGTGAGTGACTGAGCCATCTGGTTTAAGTAAAGGAGGAACTGTTGCATCTACACCAAAGAGTGCAGATTTAAGGGTAGACCACCTTTTATGTTCCTGAGTTGTACCAGAGAGGGTTTCTTTTATGATTAAATTGTACTCCTTTTCAGTTGAGGCATAAACTCACTGAGCAAAAGCTCGAAGCTGAGTATAGTTGTTCCAGGTCAAATCTGATCTGTTACCCTTCCAAAGGTCATAGGCCTCCTGCTTCTCCAAATAAGCACGTCTACAATCATCATTGAATCATGGTTTGTCCTTCATTCGGTACCTTAGCACACGAGAAGGGATACGCCTATCAATTATGTTGACTAGATTCTCATTCAAAGGGACAACAGGATCTACACGATTATATAATTGTGACCAATTCAAACAATAAAGATCATGCAAAATCCCATTCCAGTCTGCTTGGGATTTCATATAAATTTTACAGGAATATGATATATCAGGGACATGCTGCTCAGTCTTCACTAATAATGAAATCAAGGTATGATCAGAAGTCCCAACTGGAGAACCAACCTTACTAGTTATAACGCCAGGGGAGTCAGTGTATACGAGGTCCAAGCAATTACCAGACCTGTGAGTAGCTTCATTTATGATTTGCTCACAGCCTGATTCAGAGGCAAAGTCTAAAGCTCTTAAGCCATGGCGATCGAAAGCAGCACTGAGATCGAGTAATATTAAAATACCATATTTATTTTCATCCATCATTTCTAGCATATCATTTACAACACAGCAGATGGCTGTCTCCGTAGAGTATAGTTTTCTGTAAGCAGATTGGTTTTCAGGCAAAGCTTCTATTACTTCTATAACTTCTATTACTTGTTGAAGAATTACATATTCAAGCACTTTTGAGACAAAGGATAGATTATAAATAGTTCTTTATGAGCTTAATTCCTGGCAGTCCAGTTAATTTTTTTCAGAATTGGTGTGACTATACCTATTTTCTCAGATTTAGGAAACTTACATTCATCAATGCTTGCATTTGCTATTCTCATAATTATTTCTGCTAGACTAAAAAAGTCTCTTTCTCCAATTACTTCAGATATTGGCATAGGATCGATCGCGCAGTTTGTTTACATTGCTCTCCTGACAATTTTGCTGATGTCATCTTGAGTTATGTTGTTAAATCTTATTAATTTTGTCTGTGTGCCTGGTGTATCATTAATCTGATGTTGAGTATTTACAAATAATCTGGTTATGTTCATAATTTTGATTTTAAAGATTACTAGAAAATTATTTGCTAGTTCCTGGTCACTCTATCCATTAGGTAGCTTCTTTTATTTTACATTTCCCATTATATCATTCAGGAGACGATATAATTTATTTATGTCTGTTGCTGCTTCAAGGATCTTTCTCTTATAGTGTTCACTTTTTTTTCCTTCTTAGTAGGTAGTTATATTGACACGCAGCAGTTTTGTATTCTACCCAAGTACTTTCAGTTTATAACCTATTCCACTTTCTTTATTTACATCCTTTTTCCCTCTTTTTTATCAAAGTGTCTCCATCAAACCAAGGAGATAGATCTTTTACGGTTACAGACTTTTCCATCGATGGACACATGGTATCATATTCACTTTTACTCACTTTATTATGAGTGGTCACAAGACAGTTAGCACACTTAGCTCTTAACAGACGTTG
>NC_090758.1:44415729-44420729 GCF_036898095.1 Palaemon carinicauda
CATTGCAGAAGGCTGCTTCTTGAAGGGGACCCCACTTCAAGTCCTTTGGCTTGCCCTTGAGGGAGGCGTAGAGGGGAGCAAGAGTGGCGGCAATGGCTGGCAGAAAAGGGTGATAATAGTTGATCATGCCCAAGAATTCCTGCAGAGCTTTGACGGTCGAGGGCGTGGGGAAATTCTGAACGGCTGCTACCTTCTCAGGGAGGGGATGGACTCCTTCGGGAGTGATACGGTGCCCTAAGAACGACACTTCGTTGGCGCCAAAGGTACACTTGTCGTACCGGAAAACAAGACCGTTTTGTTGCAGGCGGTCGAGCACGATGCGCAGGTGACGGAGGTGTTCCTCTTTTGAGGAGGAGAACACAAGTATATCATCCACATAACATACACAGAAAGGGAGGTCCCCTAAGATGCCATCCATGAGACGTTGAAATGTTGCCACAGCATTACGAAGGCCAAAACAAGAGTAATTGAAGGTGTATGTGCCAAACAGAGTGGTGATGGCGGTCTTGGGGATGTCTTCTGGGTTCATAGGCACCTGATAATACCCCTTCAGGAGGTCGAGCGTAGAGAAAACCTTCGCTTTGTGCAGGTAGGAGGTTACATCGGCAATGTTTGGGAGGCGGTAGTGATCCGGTTCTGTTTGCATGTTCAGGCGCCTGTAATCCCCGCACGAACGGAGGGAGCCGTCTTTCTTCAGAACGATGTGTAAGGGTGACGACCATGGGCTCGAGGCCTTTTGGCAAAGGCCCATTTTCTCCATTTCGGCGAACGTCTGTTTGGCGGCTGCCAATCGTTCTGGTGCCAGACGTCTGAATTTTGCGAAGACTGGGGGTCCCGTCGTCTTGATATGGTGATAAATCCCGTGCTTGGCAGGAACCGTGGGCGTTTGGCGAAGTTCTGGACGGAAAACTTCCGGGTACGACGTGAAGAGGTGGGAGTAGGCATCCGTGGGTGCGCTGATTAGGAGAGCGAGGTTAGAGGGGGCGGGTTGAAGAGGTGTCGACAAGTACGAGTCTGCGTTGACCAATCGTCGGTGGGCGACATCGACCAGAAGGTGGAAATGAGAGAGGAAATCCGCACCGAGGATTGGCATTGTGACGTCAGCAACGAGAAACTTCCAATTGAATTTACCGTTTCCGAACGATAATATGAGGCTCTCGTAACCGTAGGTGGGTATCGCAGATCCGTTGGCAGCTACCAAGCGGACGTCGGCAGATGTAGACAGACTACGTTGTGCCTTGAAGAGTTTCCTTGGCAAAAGAGAACGACAAGCACCCGTGTCTACCAAAAATCGCACGCCCGTTCCTGCATCCTGTAAAAAGAAAAGATTAGAAACATGGGAGGCCACCGCCACAAGCGATGGCCTACTTACACGTTTTTTGGCCACTGACAATCTTTGGCACATTTCTTCGCGGTTGCCCCAAATCTGAAGTGGTAGTAGCAAAACTCCGGCGGATGGGAGATAGTAAGTGGCTGTAGAAGTCGTTCGTTGGGGCGCGAGCGATTGGTGGGTGGTGGGCGGCTTTGTCGCCGCTTCGGCACGTCACGGGGTAGGCGTGTATGTCCTACGGCATTCATGTCAGCTTCGGTTGACGTTGAATAGGCATCCTCGTCGTCAGGGGTGGAGGCGTTGATGGAGGTTATGAAGTGGCTGTCCATAAGGGCGTCGGCTTTGGTCATCAAGTCCTTTATGGGTAAACTATCGACATCGGGTATAGCAGCGCGCACAGGTTCAGGTAAACGGCGTATCCAAAGGGCACGGAGTAGGTTCACCTCACGAGGGGATCCGTCTGCGGCAGGTTGAAGGCGAGCGATACTGGTCATTTCCCTGAGGGCAAGCGAAGCCCTTTGGTCCCCCAACGGTTGTTGCGAGAGCTGAAAAAGCTTTGCTATACGGGCGGCTGACGACGGCGAGTA
Organism: Palaemon carinicauda; assembly: GCF_036898095.1. Lineage (NCBI taxonomy): Eukaryota > Metazoa > Arthropoda > Malacostraca > Decapoda > Palaemonidae > Palaemon > Palaemon carinicauda. The sequence continues at coordinate 44,417,647 of NC_090758.1, forward strand.
CTGCTGCAGAAGGTATGATTTGAGGGCGTCATACGCTATTGGGGTGTCTCCTTGTTCACAAAGCCAGTCGGATATTTCTGGGAAGGTGTCCTCGGGTATCGCCACGAGAACATAATCCGCTTTGGTGGTTGAGCGAGTCACGCCCCTGATACGAAAGTGGACTTCAGCGCGTTGAAACCAAGCGAACGCTTCTCCGCTGGCGAACGGTAAGAGTTTCAATGGGGCGGCCGCAGTGCCAACTGCCGGAGTAGAGTCAGCCTCCGTCATAGTACCAACGATGGAGGGGCGAGGGAGGTGGGGGTGGAAGGCAGTGGGAGCGAGTCGACTTCCGGGGTCACCAATGTGATGGCGCCGATTAAGGGTGTGAACTCAAAGGCAGATTGGAAACGACTGAGTTATATTATTGTGGAACACTCTCCTTATATACAAAACCTCAAGGCAACAGGACATAACAAGTTCACAAGACAGACAATATTACAGAGGAAAAACCAGACAGGAATTTTCATGTTCGTTTTAGTGCGAGGGAGGAGCGAAGATACAAGCATAATATATACAAAAGGAATTATGTACAATTGTGTGAAACACGGTTGGTACAAATCCTTCTCCACCATCTCCGACTGTTAAACTCATTAAAAAATCGATGAGGATGATAAACAATATAAGTGACAACGCATTCCCTTGAAGTACTCTGCTATTCACAGGAAATTCAACTGATAAGACTCCATTATCATTAACTTTGCACTTGCTATGATCATGAACAGACTTAATCAAATATACATATTTAGGAGGAATTCCATGATAACGTAGGACTCTCCATAAATTTGGTCGGTGCAGTCTATCGAAGTCTTTTTCATAGTCCACAAACTGCAATCAAAAGTGGATTTTTGTATTATACACATTGTTGTACAACATGTCTCAAAATGAGAATGGGTAAGCCCCACTTCTACCTTTCCTAAATCTAGCTTGTTCATCTCTCCGCTTTTCATCAATCTTTTTTTCCATTCTCTTTAGAATAAGCATACTATATATTTTCATAACAACTGACGTAAGTGTGATGCCAATGTAAGTATTATAATCAGGCAGGCCTCCTTTTTTTGGCCATTTTCAACAACACTCCTAACTCTCATTCATCAGGTTTCGCCTCTCCTTGCCGCATTCTACAAAATAATCTTTTAAGTAGTTTAAGAGTCACTTCATTTTCGGCCAGTATCATATCAATAGTTACTCCATCATTTCCAGGGGCTTTACATCTCTTTAGTGTTTTGAGGATAGCTTCGACTTCAAACATACTGAATTCATTCAATAGAACATGAAGGTCTTCATCAGCTTCAGGTATACCAATCAAATTATTCCCTTCTTATCTCCTCTTCAGGACCCCACTAAAGTGTTCCATCCAACGTTACCTTTTTTCATTTTCTAATTTTGTAACAGACCCATATCTTTTTTTGATGGCTATATGCTTCTTCTTTGCCCCTATAGAGATTCCATAAATAATTCTATAAGCAATTCTTACACCATAACCACTTCTTGAATCATAACTTAGTCAGCTTCATCTGCTTTACTGTCTAAGTACTCTCTCCAGTCATTCCCGGCTTTTCTTTTGACTTCACTATCAATACTGGAATACTTAGCATGATCTACCTTGTAATTTTCATTACTTTCTCGAAATTTTTCAACAATCAATTTGTTTATTTGTCTCCTTTTTATAGTGTCCCCGGTATCATTTGATATCCATGACTTTCTCCTTGTAACTGCCTGTCCCAACACTTCACTACCAACTGACTGATATGTTCTTAATATCACGCAAATATTCATTAATGGTCTGCTCTTCCTATCTTAAAGTCTCCAAGACTCCTAAATTCAATTACAATTGTTTCTCTGTGATCTTCTTCTAAAAGCTTAGTTGTATCAAACTTAGGTATTTTATCCATCTTTTTTTGTTAGGTGGCTTCGTATTTGATTTCAGTATGGCAATGAGGAGCTGGTGATCACTCTCAATATCTGCACCTCTATAGCTTCTTACATTTCTCAGAGTTCTCTTTTTCTCTTTATTAATGGCAATGTGATATATCTGATTTTTTTAATTGCCACATGTTGAATCCATGCATACTTGTGAATGTTCTTGTGTTGGAAATGAGTACCCATAATGAAAAAATTGTTTGCTGAACAGAAACTTATGAAATGTGCTCCATTTTCATTTGTAACTTCGCCAAAACCTTCAACACCCATCACATTCTCTATCCCTTGCTTATTTACCCTCTGCAGTTCTTCATGGTATTCTTCTTCTATTTCTTCAGGCGAATCATTGCTTGGGGTACAGCAAACTATACTGAAATTGTAATGCTTTTATTTGAACTTTGCTAGTAACACTACTATTTACAACTCTCCACTTGGTTAACGCCCATTTTTGCTCTCAGTGTCATTACCATTTCTAAACCCTCTCTTCCAACCCCATCTGATCTTCCTGAGTAGATATAAATTTATATATATTGCTTTGGTCTAATGTTTCCTTATCAATTCCTTTACAACGTGTTTCACTTAGGGCTAAGATATCTAAACTACATTATATAAATAGACTCTCCACTTGCTGTAACTTCCCAATCTGATTCATGGTTCTAACATTCCAATTACCTATTTTCAATTTTTCTTTTATATCTAAAAACAGGGAGATTCTTAGCACCACACTACGCCAGGAACTGGTGGCCATTCTGAAATAAATCTTTCCATAAATTAATAAATTCATAGAGGATTCATGAGCTATATACATAAAAGAAAATCCAGTTCATTGTGATGTTCAGTGGCTATATAACTAAGGCAAGTGACCACTGCCGGCCCATACTAATTTCAGGAAGATCAGGAGTAAATGCCGAAGATACAGTTGGCCTTGAACCCAATCCGTCACCCTGCTGCCTGTGACTTTATCAACATTTGTGGGGGTATTTACTCCACACTTAAAGTTCTCATTACTCCACCAAGTTTTTCATCGACTAATACAAGTAAATCCATTGGAACCTATAGATTACTAAGATATACCGCCTGAAAAATGATTAATGATAATCAATATGACACTTGTAAAATTACAG